>NC_142011.1:2106860-2254360 GCF_049901735.1 Notechis scutatus | reverse complement strand
AGGAGGAGGAGAAGGAAGAGGAGGCGAAGGAGGAGGAGGAGGAGGAAGATAACTGTGGGTTTATTTGTGCTTTCTGAGTTTGGACATTTCCTTGAAGATATTTCATTACCAAACTAGGTACTGTCATCAGTGCTGGTAAGAAGTGGGATTGAAGAGGAGGAGGAGGAGGATAAGTGTGGGGTTGTTGATGCTCTCTGAGCTTGGATTTCTTGAAGACATTTCTCCCAAAGGAGCTTTTCCAGGAAGCAACTGGACTTTCTGATTTTTCAGAAAGACGTTTCACTTCTCATCCAAGATGCTTCTTCAGCTCTGGCTGGATGGTTGGGAAGGGAAGGATTTGCGCTCTTTGTAGGCAGCTGGTCATTTGCATCCTTTTAGAGAGCCATCAAGGCCACTCGGGGGGTTTGTCTGTGTCCTCAGGGTCCCCTGAATGGTGCAAATGGTCCCTGTAGTCTGCAATTTTTCCCTCTGGAAATCCATTCCTACTCCCACCCCATTCCAAGGGGGTTCATCCCAAATTGTACAATAGCTATGAGTCTGTACAGATTCTCAGTCAGCTAGGTCATGGTTGTTCCAAAATTGCTTTTTTTTTTCAAGAGGCAACTGGACTTTCTAGTTTTTTAACAGATTTTAACAGATAATCAGAGTTGGAAGGGGCCTTGGAGGTCATCTGTCCAACCCCGCCCAAGCGGAGACCCTACACCATTTCTGACAGATGGCAGTCCAGTCTCTTCTTGTAAGTCTCCAGGGATGAAGCTCCCACAACTTGCGAGGGCAACTTCTGTTCCATGGGTTGATTGTTCTCCCTGTCAGAAAGTTTCTCCTTATTTCCAGGTTGAATCTCTCCTTGTTCAGTTTCCATCCGTTATTCCTTGTCTGGCCTACAGGCCCCTTTTCTCTGAAGGCGTTTCACTTCTCATCCAAGGAGCTTCTTCAGCTCTGACTGGATGGTGGGGAAGGGAAGGATTTACATTCCTTGCAAGACAGCCTGTCATTTGCATCCTTTTAGAGGGTCGTTGAGGCCACTTGGGGGTTTGTCTGTGTCCTCAGGGTCACCTGAGTGGTGCAAATGGATGTGTGAAAGCCTTCTCGGAACTGCTGAAAGGACCGTGTTGTAGATTGGAGGAAGATGGTGTTGTATCCTCCCCCTTTCTTGAAAGAGGGCTATTCAATTTGGACATAGATGTCCTCTTTGACCCCTCTTACAAAAAGCTGGTCCTCTCTGTCCAAAACGCACACTTTGCTGTCCCAGCTCCTTGAAATGCACAGCATCCTGCATGTTCTCTATGTGGCGTTGGGAAGGTTCATCCCCAATGTACAGATCTGCACACGTCTCACTGCATTGTACTGCAAACTGATATTGCTCAGTTTGTGTCCAGGTGTTATATCCGTGGGGTAAGGGGTAGGATTCAATTTTTTTTAACAACCAGTTCTGTGGGTTTGGCTTGGGGGGGTCATGTGACTGGCTGGGTGTGGCCAACTCAACATCACTCACATCGAGGCATGCATCTCCTCGCCTGGCCTCTCATGATTGTGGAGATGCTGCAACAGTTGTAAGTGTGAAAAACGGCCATAAGTCACTTTTTTCAATGCCATTGTAACTTTGAATGGTCATTCCACACAAGCAAAGTACTAGCAAAGGAGGGGAAAAAAACTCCAGAGACGTTCCTGGGACAGGAAGTCAAATCCTGCCAAGAGTGTAATAAGGGTTAACGGAGAGGCAGTTTCTGTAAGCAACACCAGAATGTTTCCTTCCTGCCTTCCTTACAGGATTAGCCCAGTAATTTCTTCTAACAACCGGTTCTCCGAACTGCTTAGAATGTTAACAACCAGTTCTAGCGAATAGGTGCAAACTGGTAGAATCCCACCCCTGCTTGGGGTACACAGCACAATGCAGTGAGACGTGTGCAGATCTGAAGAAGGCTGCACACCCATTTGCACCACTCAGGTGACCCTGAGGACACAAATAAACCTCCAGGTGGCCTCAACGACCCTCTAAAAGGGTGCAAATGACCAGCTATCTGCAAGGAGTATAAATCCTTTGATTCCTCACCATCCAGTCAGAGCTGAAGAAGCTCCTTGGATGAGACACAAAATGTCTTTGGGACAATCCTGGCCTGGAGGACGGAGAATCTCTACAGACTTTTAGCTATACAATTTGGGATGAACACCCTTTGAAATGGTGTGGGTGTAGGAATGGATTTCCAAAAGAAAAAATTGCAGACTACAGGAACCATTTTCACCACTCAGGTGACCCTTAGAACTTTGACATATTCTTAACTATATAGAATTTTACTAAATATCATTACAATTATTTTACATTGGATTTATGTCACATTTTCATATATTTATGTGGTCATTTACATATTCATACATAAGTATACATAGTTATGCCTGTTCATGCCAAATTATGTCATCACACCATAACCTTTCATTTCATCTCTTTTTTGTGTCTACCTTGCAGCCAATGATACCATAAATTCCCAAGTGGCCTCAACGACCCTTTAAAAGGATGCAAATGACCATCTGCTTGCAAGGAGGATAAATCCTTCCATTCCCCACCATCCAGTCAAGAGCTGAAGAAGCTTCTCGGATGAGAAGAATCTTCAAAGAAGTCCAGTTGCCTCTTGAAAAAGAGTACTACGAAATTTGGAATTTATGGTATCATCGGCTGCAAGGGAGACGCAAAATAGAGAGAGATGAAATGAAAGGTTATGGTGTGATGACCTAATTTGGCATGAATAGGCATAACTATACTTATGTATGAATATGTAAATGACCACATAAATACATGAAAATATGACATAAATCCAATGTAAAATAATTGTGATGATATTTAGTAAAATTCTATAGAGTTAAGAATATGTCACTACTACAAATATGCTGCAATGAGTGGAAATATACGTCATGCCCTTGTTAGGGTCTGATTCTGAGAAGGAGGTTGAGCGGATGACAGGGAGTGGGAGTGTGGCTCCAGTGGCTGTGGAGGAAACTGGGGAAGGGCAAAGTCCGGCTGGGCAGAGCAGGAGAGAGATAGAACAAGAGAGAGGGAGTTCAGAGGAAGACCCAGGGCCACCCCCTCCTCATCCTAGGGCATGCAGGGCGGAACAGAGAAGGGAGCAACGTGGCTTATGGGAGAGAAAAGGGCCCTGATCCCTTTCATTAGTTGCAGCTGGGAGAACAGGATATAAGTGGGGCATTTGTACACAGCTCCTTGCTGGAAGCAAAGCGTGCATTATATTTGTCGAGGCTTATTGGAATCCTCCCAACTGTGGATGCTGTGTCATCCTTTGAAAGTCTGCAATTTATCATCCCAGCTTGCCATGTTAATTACTTCAGTGTGGTTTGTGTTGGTTTTTTATTTATTTATTTCTAATTATCTTTACTTTGGGTTTGGACTGCATTTCTGCCCTTCATAGACTGTTTTTTTTTTGAAGAGTTTGATATCCGGCCAAGGACAATTGGACATTGGGGCCAAATTGGAGGCATTAAAGGGAATTTATTCTACCGTGTTTCTCATATAATAAGGCCGGGTCTTATTTTTTTTTTTTGAGCCCTGAAAAAATGGCTAGGCCGTCTTTTTGGGGGTGACTTAATTTCTCCTCCCCTTGCATCTTTGGGCGGGCGGGTGGCGATGGCTTGGATGTTGACCTCGGCGTTGGTGGGGCACTTCGTATCGGGGTCAACGCAGGCAGCACCATATCCGGGTGTACAACAAAAGTACTTCCTAACAGCAAACCCCCCCCCATTTCGCATGTTTTAATATAGGCCTTAATTTGGGGGAGGGGCTTAATTTCATTTCATGCCTATAAAACATGCTGGGACTTCCTATTGGGGGAGGCCGTATTGTTGGAGAAACAGGGTATCTATTGTGACTTTGTTATTTTTGCGTCATGCCCTGGGTCATCACAATATGTTTTTTGGATTTTTAATTTTTTTAAATATTAAAAAAAGGAAAAGAATAAAAAAGGCACCTTTGGCTTGAGGGGTTGAAGTTGCTGCAGGTCTGACCACGCAGGCGTAACCACGTTTTCTTTCCTCAGCCGCGGATCTACCACTGCATCCAGTACACGGACCTTCATCCGCTGATCAGTCCCCAAATCCCCGATGTTTTGGCAGAAGCCCAACAGATGCAGGCTTTGGCTGACATCAAAGGCCTCCGGAAGGGCAAACGATGGATGGCCCTGACGGGGGTCATGAAACCCACCGTGAAGAACATGATGCAACGCAGGAACGCCATGGTGATGAAGGACTGATTCCCCCCCCCCGCCCCCCCAAAATGTTCAGGAGCACAAACTTTGCGACTCTTCCTGGGCCCCGAGCTGGTCCTGCCTTGGGATCCCCGCAGAAGGCTTTTTGCCCAAAAAAAGGGTTTGTTTTTTTAAGTGGCCGGAGTTGGCAAATAAACTGAAGACCGTGACAGTCCGTGGCTTGCGATATGGTCTCTCGGTCCAGCCCGAAGGAAGGAGGGTGGAGGAAGGGGAGAAGGAGGAAGGCCGTTCAGGGCTGAAGGATAAGCTAGAGCCGCTGGTTTGAAAGCAGGTTTCGTTTTTTTCCTAGAGGGGCTTTTTATCTGTTCGAAGACAAATAGGGGCTGATCGGTTTTCTTGGTGGTTTCAAAGTTTTATTAGTTTTATCGAAGTATAAAATATAGATAGTCCTCAGAATGACAATCGGAATGGTCTTCAAAGTCCAATCCCCTCCCCTCCTCTCCTCCTTGCCCTCTCTCTTCTCTCCCCTCCCTCCCCTCTCCTCCCTTCCTTCTCCTCCCTCCCTCCCTCCCTCCCCCTTTCCTTCCCTTCCCTCCCTCCTCTCTCTCCCTACCTCTCCCTTCCTTCCTTCTTTTCTCCTTCCTCCTCTTCCCTTCCCTTCCCTCCCTCTTCCTCTCTCTCCCTCCCTCTTCCCTTCCTTCCTTCTTTTCTCCTTCCTCCCCTTCCTTCCCTTCCCTCCTCTCCCTCCCTCTCCCTACCTCTTCCCTTCCTTCCTTCTTTTTCCTTCCTCCCCCTTCCCTTCCCTCCTCTCCCTCTCTCTCCCTACCTCTTCCCTTCCTTCCTTCTTTTCTCCTTCCTCCTTCCCTTCCCTTCCCTCCTCTCCCTCCCTCTCCCTACCTCTTCCCTTCCTTCCTTCTTTTCTCCTTCCTCCCCTTCCCTTCCCTCCTCTCCCTCTCTCTCCCTACCTCTTCCCTTCCTTCCTTCTTTTCTCCTTCCTCCCCTTTCCTTCCCTTCCCTCCCTCTCCCTCCCCCTGCCTTCCCTTTCCCCTTCCCTTCCCTGCCCTTCCTTTCCCTCCCTTCCTTCCCTTCTCTTTCCCTTCCCCTTTCCTATCCTTCCCTTCCCCTTCTCTTTCTTCCATGGTTATGGCTAGCAGTCACACCTTACATAAAGACAGGTTATCCCTTCTCAGGTGGGTTACAATAATGCCTGGGCAGCCAATATATCTGGGACCTTTAAACTCCCAACCAGGGCAAGGGGTTGGATTGTACAATTACAAGAGCCCTTGGGTGAGAAAACAAAGAGTGAATAGAGACGGCAAGTGAAGTTTGGGGTGTTTTTTTTTTAAAAAAACAAAGGCCAGGCCATTTCCTGGGCGTGGGCCAACCTGGCCTCTATTTGGCTTCCACATGCCAGGATCCGCCTGGCTGCCCCTGCTGGCATGGCCCTGCTGGCATTTGAGCTGAATTGCGTGCTAGCCTCATCACGCTGACGTCCGCTCCCGTTCTGTGCGACACCGGCTGGTTTTTCATTAGCCATCATTGTTCCTCACTTTGATCTTCTGGGCTTGGGCTGCGAAGAGCTGGGGATGGATATCGGGGCCTTGGTGAAGGCCACACCTGGAATGCTGCAGGCAAAAAAAGGTGTTGAGACTTTGGGAAAAGGGCAGAGAAGAGCAACTAAGAGGATTTAAAGGCCTGGAGGCCAAAACCTATGAAGAATGGCTTCAGGATTTGGGTATGGCCAGTCTAGAGAAAAGAAGGACTGGGGGGACGTGATAGCAGCCTTCCAGAATTTGAGGGGCTGCCCCAAAGAAAGAGGGGGGCGGGGTCAACTTATATTCCAAAGCACCAGAAGGCAGGACAAGAAACATGGGATGGAAACTGATCAAGGAGAGAGAAGCAACCTGGAATTAAGGAGAAACTTCCTCACAGTGAGGACAATTAACCAGTGGAACTGCTTGCCACCAGAAGTTGCAGGTGCTTCCAACACTGGAGGTTTTTAGGAAAAGACTGGACAACTACCTATCTGGAATGGGATAGGGGCTCCTGCTTGAGCAAGGGGTTGGGCTAGAAGACCTCCAAGGTCCCTTCCGGCTTTCTTCTGATTGATAGATAGGGCAGCCAGTGGCTTCCTTGGATGTCTGAGTGGGCCCCTTCCTCTTGAGGGGTACCCAGAGTTCTTGGGTGGGGATTGGTGGTCGGTGAAGATGCATTTGGGAGTTGGGGAGAAAGGGCACAAATACGGTCTCATGCAGGACAGCTGTTCTGTGTAAGAGGGATGTTCATGCAGATGTTTGGAGGCTAGATGTTTTGGCCAACTTTTGGCCAAGGATGGTCTAGAGCAGGGGGTCCTCAAACTTGGCAACTTTAAGACTTGTGGACTTCAACTCCACGAGTCTTAAAGTTGCCAAGTTTGGGGGCCTCTGCTCTAGAGTCTAGAGTCTTCTCCATCCTGGACACGATCCAGACAAAGCTCAGAAATCCTAACTTCACACATGCTTGGCCTTCAGTGGGCTCAATTATCAACTTCCCCAATGATGGACCTGCCCTTTCCTGGTGGTCTCCCATCCTAACCCTTTTTTTAGTTTCTGGCAAACCCACAGGGGTAGTGCAGCCATGAAGTCAACAGGAGTTAGAGTTGAATAGATTTGCCCAAGAAAAAGATTGAGAAGACGAGGTCCCTCATCCCATCACCAGGTTGAAGTGGACGCTATGACCACTTCTGAATTCCTCTCCACCCAAGTCCTGCAAGGAGGGAGGAAAGGATCAGAGAGGCCCCTCAAGGCAACCTTCTTGAGAAGATGATAACTGGTCCAGCATGTTTTTCTATGAGCAAATGGACTGCTGGCCACCAAAGATTGCTTCATCTTGGCTTAGACCCAGGATGAAAAGCAGAAAAGAAAGGAAAGCTTCCTCCACAGGTGTCCAGAGATATTACTTAGCCTCAACCTGTTCTCCAAAGCAGGGGTCACCAACTTTTTGGACCTCAGTGACCACCAACTCATAATTTTAAATCCCACATCCACAAATATGAATTTGACTGATGGTGGTTTGCTGATGTTGGTGGGGAGAGAGAGAGAGAGAGAGAGAGAGAGAGAGAGAGAGAGAGAGAGGAGAGAGAGAGAGAGAGAGAGAGAGAGAGAGAGATGATCTAGCCTCTCTCCCTCCCTCCCTCCCCCTCCCTCTCTCTCTTTCACACACACACACACACACACACACACACACAGACAGGGATGGAATTCAACTTAACAACTGGTTCTGTGGGTGTGGCCTAATTTGTGGGTGTGGCTTGGTGGTCATGTGAGTGGCTGGGCATGGCTTATATGTAAATATTACAAATATTTATGTAAATATTGAATTTTTTTTATAAAAAAGAGCAACTTTTACCCAAAATCAGGCAAAGCAGGCAGGCAGATTGAGTTGCTCACAGAATTACAGTTTCATTCAGTGATCTATCTATCTGCCATCGGCTAGCTCAGTCTGTCCCATAAAATTGGCTTGCCGTGAGTCTGCACTGAATAATAGAAACTTCAGTCCTAAGGGAGGTTCGGCTGTGCTTAAAAGCAGAGCCGAAGATCTAAAGACTGGCTAGAAAGCAAGAAATCCAACCATTTCCTGCTTCCTAGCTAATCTAAATCTCCCGGCACAGCAGAACAGATGATGGTCGGAAAAAAAAAAAAAAAAAAGGAAAAACAGCAATTTAGCAGGCTAAGTTCAGGGCGGGCGGGTTCCCGCGGGCCATTTGGGCAGGTCAGCCTTGTTTCCCACGCAGCCTGGATTAATTGCTTTGGGGGGGTGCTCTGGGGGACATTTCTCTGCGGACTGCCAAAATTATCTCGTGGACCACCAATGGGCCATGGCCCACTGGTTGGCGACCGCTGCACCTGAAGGCCGGAGAAGAAACAACGGATGGAAACGAACCAAGGAGAGAAGCAACCTGGAACTCAGGAGAAACTTCCTAATAGTGAGGAATATTAACCAGTGGAACTGCTTGCCACCGGAAGTTGTAGGTGCTCCAACACTGGAGGTTTTCAAGCCAATTGGACGACCATTTGGTCCAGAAAGGTACAGGGCCTCTCCTGCTTGAGCAGGGGGTTGGACTAGAAGACCTCCAAGGCCCCTTTCCCACTCTGGTGTTCTCTGTTCCGCTCTGATCTTCTCTGTCGTTAGCACACGAGTGAGAGCTTCTCTTAGGCACACCTTTCCACACTGTTGGCTCCGTTCTCCAGCTCCTTTGTGCAATATAAGGACACTTCGTTCCCGGCTGGGCGAGGTGTGGGGAAGGCAGCCACCGACGGTCAGATCTAGACCAAACAGGTCTGCCAAGAGGTAAGGTGCAAGGAAGGGGTGGAGGGAGGACCTCTGGAGGTAGAACACTCCAATCGATGATTTCCCACCCCAAGGGGGAACGTAGGAGCTGAAAATCCTGCCTGCCCCCACCCCCCCACCCGGCCTGGGATGTGGATCTTGGCTTGGCAGGGCTGATGCTGGCCACCCCTATTTCTCATTTCTTTTGGCTGCTTTGGGGACTTCCTCCTCTAATCTCTCTCTCTGTGTGTGTGTGTGTGTTTAAAGGATATTTATTTGTACAGGTAGTCCATTGAGAGAATAGAGTAGAGTAGAGAATAGCATAGCATAGCATAGCATAGCATAGCATAGCGTAGCGTAGCGTAGCATAGCATAGCATAGAATAGAATAGAATAGAATAGAATAGAATAGAATAGAATAGAATATTCTTTATTGGCCAAGTGTGACTGGACACACAAGGAATTTGTCTTTGGTGCAAATGCTCTCAGTGTACATAAAAGAAAAAATACATTCGTCAAGAGTCAAGAATCATCAGGTGCAACACTTAATAATAGTCATAGGGTACAATAAGCAATCAAATCATATTAGGAAAACAGTTTAAAGAATAGCATAGAATAGAAATAGAAATAATAGAAATAGAAATAGAAATATAGAAATAGAAATAGAATAGGAACAGAATAGGAATAGAATAGGAATAGAATATAATTCTTTTATTGGCCAAGTGTGATTGGACGCACAAGGAATTTGTCTTGGTGCAAATGCTCTCAGTGTACATAAAAGAAAAGAGACATTCGTCAAGAGTCAAGAATCATCAGGTACAATACTTAATAATAGTCATTGGGTACAATAAGAATAGAATAGAAAATGGAATAGAATATGGAATAGAATAGAATAGAATAGAATAGAATAGAATAGAATAGAATAGAATAGAATAGAATAGAATAGAATAGAATAGAATTCTTTATTGGCCAAGTATGATTGGATGCACAAGGAATTTGTTTTTGGTGCAAATGCTCTCAGTGTCCATAAAAGAAAAGAGACATTCATCAAGAGTTGAGAATCATCAGGTACAACACTTAATGATAGTCATAGGGTACAACCAGCAATCAAATCATACTAGGAAACAGTCAATATAAAACATGAGGATACAAGCAAAAAAGTTACAGTCCTACAGTCACAAGTGGGAGGGGATGGGTGATAAGGAGTGATGAGAAGATTAACACTAATAGTGGTGCAGACTTTGTAATAGTTGAACAGTGTTGAGGGAATTATTTGTTTAGCAGAGTGACGCTTGTGCAGAAGACTGACATTAAAGTTAAAAGAAAAAGAAGATAAAAAAGTATTTTCAAATATGTTTTATATATGGTTTAAATTTGTTAATAAACAGTTAGATAATAGTAGCAGAAATTAGGAGCTGGGAAAACATTATTCTGTAAGCATTTGACCCTGACAATACACTGTTCACAAAGCAGAATAGAATGAATGAGCTAGAAGGGACCTTGGAGGTCTTCTAGTCCAGCCATCTGTTCAAGAACCACTTATGTATGTTAAATGAAAATGCACAAATAAACTATTAAGTCTAAAAAAAAAAAAGATTTCTAGCTGCACTGCCTCTTCATCTGAAGGTCTAGAGAGAAGACCAAATATGTTCTAAGAATTAAAGAGAGGAGTAGAGATCAGAATGAACCAAGAAAGATTACAGTAAAAAGGAAGTTTGGAAGAAAATTGTATTGGGTGACATCCTGATTTCTTTTGGCCATACAGTACTGTGTACCCTCTCCTATACCCACATTCTTTTTTTTAAAAAATATATGTTTTATTATTACATCTTTATATAAATTAAAAAATTCCATATCTATCTGCACAGCGTGTTGTCTGGACACAATTAGTCTTAAGCAGAAATGCAAAATTAATCAATATTAATCATCATAATAAGCACAATAAACATATCAGTAATAATCGCAAAATAGTTAATACAATTAGTTTATCCATCTTACAAAATTTTCAGTGCAAAAGTGTTTATTATCTTTTGGATTTTGTTAGATTCTAATCTCTGATTCTAATAGTTAACCATTGGTAAAACAAGTCCTATGTCAGGAAGGATCCTGTTTCATCCTTTTCTTTTAAGTGTTAATTAAATATACCATATTTTTCAGAGTATAAGATGCTCCGAAGTATAAGATGCACCTAACTTTTGGGGAGCAAAACATGAAAAAAAAATCTGCCTGTTTCAGTTTCAGTTTCAGTTTCAGCACAGCCTGATTAGCACAAACAGCTGATTGTCAGTTGGATGGCTCTGCGCGTCCGATTTTCGGCCTCTGCATCCCATTTTCAGCCTCCGTGTGCCCCGTTTTCGGCCCATTCTGGATGGCGGGGATCAGAAGGGGCGGAAAATGGGGTGTGCGGAGACCGAAAATGGGGTGCGCAGAGGCGACAATAGGTGATTGGAATCTCTGCAGCCTGAAACAGCTGATCGTCGGAAGGTCGATCCGACTGACGATCAGCTGTTTGTGCCCATCAGGCTGTGCTGAAGCTGAAACAGGCTGTTTGCTGTTTGCTGCAAGGAGGCAAATGGGTGGGAGGCAGAGGCTGGTGGGTGGGGGCCAGCAGATGGGCGGGGCTTCAGCAACATTCGCTGTACAAGACGCACAGACATTTCCACCCACTTTTGGGGGTGGAAAAAGTGTGTTTATACTCTGAAAAATATGGTGTTTTCCCTTTGTCACCCACCTTCTTGAAGGTTCCTTCTTCACCCACCTTCCTTTTGACCTCCATCCTTGGAGGCCGCCTAAAATAATCCAGGCCTTTCTTCTGCCATCAGGTTCCTCCAAGTGCCAGCATGGCCATGGTTCTTCTTCTGGGTGTCCTGGTCACCTGTGTCTCCTATTATGGGATGGGTATCCTGTAAAACGAGGCCGTGCGTCCTTGATGTGAGTATGTGGCAAGGAGTAAAGGAGGACAAAGGGCAGGAGGCCTTGAGACCTGATTTTATTTATTTATTTAAAAAAAAAACAAATTTTATTAATTTTACAATTAAAAACAAATCAAAAACACATACACAAATAGAAGAGCAAAAAAGAAAGGAAAAAGAAAAAGAAAAAGAAAAAAGAAAGGAGAAAGAAGAAAAAAAAAGGAAAAAAAAACACTTAAAAACATTCTCATTTTCGACAGTTTGCAAGATCTTTTCTCTTCTTGATTTATGCCATATACGCACACCTCATCCATGTATATGTTTATATATCACTCATATAAATTTGTCCTATTCTTTTTTTTACCTTATGATATAAGATCTGTCTTTGGTCTAACCATTTATACCAGCAATTCCAATTGTTATAATATATTGAAGAATCTTTATTTTTTAAGGCTAGAGTTAGTTTGTCCATTTCTGCACAATCTGAGATTTTTTGGATGATCATCTGTTCTGTAGGTAAAATCAGAGACCTGATTTTAAATGACACTAAAAACCTGTTCCACCCTCCCTAGAGCCGGGATGGCAAACCTATGGCACGTGGAAGTAGCATGCAGAGCCATCTCTCCGGCACACCAGCCGTTGCCTGTTGCTCTTCTGGGTTACAGCACGTGCATTGCACACCAGCCAGCTGGTGTTTGCATGCGCAGGAGTGCCAGAAACCGGGAAGAGCAGCTCTCTGGTGCTCATATGCGAGTCGGGAAGCTGAGCTTCTGCTTTCTGGTACATGCATGCATGCCAGCCAGCTAGTCTCCATGTGCGCATGTGCGCCAGAAACTGAAAGAAACAGGTTTCTGGTGCACATGCGCCGGGAAGCTGCCCTTCTGGTTTCCAGTGCTCCCCTGTGTGCATGCATGCTCCTGTTTCGGGACTCGGTGCTGAAGAGGTTGGCCAACACTGCCCAGAGAATCAAAGCTATCGGTTCAGCTGAGATTCTGTGGAGATTCTTCATCCTCCAGATCAGGGTTGTCCCAAAGGTGCTTTTTCCAAGAGGCAACTGGACTTTCTGGTTTCTTCTTCTGAAGACGTTTTGCTTCTAATTCAAGAAACTTCTTCAGTTCTTCCTGGATGGTGGGGAAGGAAAGGATTTATATTCCTTGCAGACAGCTGGTCATTTGCATCCTTTTAGAGGGTCGTTGAAAGGCTGCTTGGAGGATTATCCGTGTCCTCAACATCACCTGACTGGTGCAAACGGTTCTCTTCTAGTTGCCATTTTTCCTCTGGAAAACTCCTCTGGAACTCCATTCCTACTCCCACACTATTCCAAGGGTGTCCATCCCAAATTTTTACAAAGCTAAAAGTCTGCAGAGATTCTCAGCCCTCCAGGTCATGGTTTATCCCAAAAGGTGCTTTTTCAGGAGGCAACTGGACTTTTCTGGTTTTTTTTTTCTTTGATGATGTTTGGACGATTGAGAACCTTGATTTTGGTTAAGAGCCCATTTAGTGTAGCGATTAAGGTGCTGGCTTAGAAACAGGAGATTAACAGAGAGAATCGAGATCATGTGAAGTGTTAATGCTTGTTTTATAATGCCTTGGTTAGAGCACCCTTGGAATAATGCATCCAGTTTTTGGTGTCCTTAGGGTTTTCAGAAGCCCGTTGCTTTAAATATAAGAATTTAAAGGTTTTATGGGTTCTCTAGTTGTCATTAAGACTCTAGAAAGAGTGCAGAGAAGAGCAACCGAGATGATGAGGGGACTGGAGGCTAAAATATATATAAAGAACGGTTGCAGGGATTGGGTATGTCTTGTTTTGTGAAAAGAAGGACTAGAGGTGACATGATAGCAGCCTTCCAATATTTGAGGGGCTGTCCCAAAGAAACTTCAGTCACCTAGTTACTATCTTTGAAAACATTTATGGAATGCAAGCAGGTTTTGCAAGCTGCTGCACTGCTCCCCCCTCCCTCCCTTTCTGTTGGCAACTCTACAAAGACCACAGAAATATTTTAATGAGTTGACAGATGTTTCATGACCCAACTAGGGAACATCAACAGTTCTAGAAGGAAGAGGGGTTTGCAGAGGCGAGGAAGAAATGGAGAGGAGGAGGAGAAAGGAGGAGAGGAGGAGGAGGAGAACTGTAGGGTCTTTGGTCCTGAGCTTGGTTGTTGTCCTGTGTCTTGCAGGGTTTCATAACCTAACTAGTTAACATCATCAGTGTTAAAAGGGAGGGGATTTGGAGAGAAGAAGAGGAGGAGAAGGAGGAGGAGGAGGATTGTGGGGTCCTTGGTGCTTACTGAGCTTGGTGGTTTTCTTGCAGATGTTTCATGAGTCAACTAGGGAACATCATCAGTGCTACAAGGGAATGGGGATTTCAGAGAGAAGGAGGAGGACTGTGGGGGTCCTTTGTGCACTTTGAGTTTGGTTATTTTCTTGCAGATGTGTCATGAGCCAATATCATCATAGAAGGAGTGGGGGTTGGAGAGAGGAGGAAGAAGAGGAGAGGAGGAGGAGAAAGGGAAGAAGGAGGAGGACTATGGGATCCTTGATGCCCTCTGAGTTTGGTTCTTTTCTTGCAGATGTTTCATGACCCAACTTGGGAACATCATCAGTGCTAGAAGGAAGGGGGCTTGGAGAGAGGAGGAGCAGGAGGAGCTGCGTGGGGTCCAGGGTGCTCTCTGACCACGACAGTTTTCTTGCAGGCATTTCATAACCCAACTATGTAACATCATCAGTGCTAGCCTGTTTCCCTCAAAATAAGAGCCAACTGGAAAATAAGCCCTAGCATGATTTTTCCAGGATATATTATATTCCATATTATATTATATTCCATAATATAAGCCCCATAATATAAGCCCTACCCTGAAAATAAGCCCCTATTAAGACTGTCAGCCATACGGAAGTATTTGGAACCGCATTTCCCCGAAAATAAGACCTAACTGGAAAATAAGCCCTAATGCGTCCTTTGGAGCAAAAATTAATATAAGACCTGGTCTTATTTTGGGGGAAACACGGTAGAAGGGAGGGGGGGGGTTGCTCCCTGTTTCTATACAAATGGCTTGCCGTGTCGGTGTTGGTGGGAGTGTTTTAATGTTTTATCAACTAGCCACAATGCCAACAACCTTCCCTCCTGTGAGATTTTTTTTCCATCAGCAAACAGCTGACAGTTCTCCTGTGTTGCCATACGTCCCTCCTATTTTATGGAGCGACATCTGACAATCTTATCGCAGAACAAATTTGATTTCCAATTATGCTTTCATGGCTTTGCATATATTTGTTTTTCTTATATGTACCCATTTCATGTATTCATAACTATGTATATACTTACACCCATTATCTTGTAAGCGATTGACAAATCAAATAAATAAATAAATAAATGTTAGTAATACTGTAAAAAAAAATATATATTCCCCAACTGCCAGAGCCAGTGGCATTCAGATTATCTCTGTATTATTTTCAGGGTCTGGCCCTACAATCTGTTCTGCTCAGCACCATTTCCCTCCTTAAGTGCTTCTGGTGACCTGTCACTATTTTGTCCATATTTTTATTACGCGATAGGATTTTTTTTTTTTTGCCATTAAGGAAAAAGGAAGAAATAACTAGGGTGCTTCCGAAAACGGATGTCCATTAGCAGCCTCTCAGCTGAGTGGCGAGTAGACCTCGACACCCCTACTCTAAGTGCATATTCAGCAGGCCTTCCTACTTCTGTTTTCCCCACAGCAACAACCCTGCGAGGTGAGCTGGGCTGAGAAAGAAATTGGCCTAAAGTCACCAAGGCAGCTTTCATGGTTAAGGTGGAACTAGAATTCACTATCTCCTCATGATTGGTCCAAAGTCACCTGATGGCTTTCATGCCTAAGGTGGGACTAGAACTCACTGACTCCTGGTGATTGGTCCAAAGTCACCTAGCCGGCTTTCATGTTTAAGGTGGAACAAGAATTCACTGTTTCCTGGTAATTGGCCCAAAGTCACCTAGCTGGCTTTCATGCCTAATGCGGGACTAGAACTCCCCGTCTCCTGGTGATTGGCCCAAAGTCACCCAGTTGGCTTTCATGGTTAAGGCGGGACTAGAACTCACCTTCTCCTGGTGATTGGCCCAAAGTCACCTGGTGGCTTTATGCATAATGCGGGACTAGAACTCCCCGTCTCCTGGTGATTGGCCCAAAGTCACACAGTTGGCTTTCATGCCTAAGGCAGGACTAGAACTCACTGTCTCCTGGTGATTGGCCCAAAGTCACCTGGTGGCTTTTATGCCTAATGCGGGACTAGAACTCCCCATCTCCTGGTGATTGGCCCAAAGTCACCTGGTGGCTTTCATGTCTAAGGCAGGACTAGAACTCACCTTCTCCTGGGGATTGGCCCAAAGTCACCTGGTGGCTTTCATGTCTAAGGCAGGACTAGAACTCACCTTCTCCTGGGGATTGGCTCAAAGTCACCTGGTGGCTTTCATGCCTAAGAGGGGAACTGGTGATTGGCCCAAAGTCACCCACTAAGGCAGGACTAGAACTCACCTTCTCCTGGTGATTGGCTCAAAGTCACTTAGAGGACTCTCCCAACTAGGTGCCTTCACCACGAGACAAATCTGGCTGTAATTTATGCGCTAAGGAGATCCAACCGGATTACACCCATTTGCATTCCGTGGCTATTATGGCATAACAGGCCCTCAATTATTTGGTGAAAACCAGGTTTTCTACAGAAAAATGTAGAAACTCTGAATCAGGCTGTGCCAGGGTCTGGTCTTATCCCAGTGATGCTTCAGTGTCATTTCTGATTAAGAAAACAACAAGCTTGTTTTAGAAAAAAAAAGTAGCATTCTAGAGAGGACAGCCTTCCAATATTTGAGGGGCTGCCCCCAAAGAAGAGAGGGTAGAATTATTTTCCCAAGCCCCCAAAGGCAGGACCAGAAACCATGGATGGAAACTAATCAAGGAGAGAAGCAATTTGGAATTAAGGAGGAGCTTCCTAGCGGAGAGGACAATCAATCGGTGGAACTGCTGGCCACCAGAGGTTGTGGGTGCTACAACACTGGAGGTTTTCACGAACAGATTGGACAGTTGCTTGTCTGAAACGCTATAGGATTCCCTGCCTGAACAGAAGGTTGGACTAGAAGACCTCCAACGTCCCAGCCAGCCCTAGGATTATGAGAGAGATAGACAGACAGACAGATGGAGGGAGGGAGGGATGATTGGGTGGGTAGATGTATGTATGTATGTATGTATGTATGTATGTATGTATGTATGTATGTATGTATGTATGGAAGGAAGGAAGGAAGGAAGGAAGGAAGGAAGGAAGGAAGGAAATAGAGGAAGGGAGGAGGAGAAAAAGGAGGGAGGGAAGGAAGGAAGGAAGGGGAAGGAAGGAAGGAAGGAAGGAAGGAAGGAAGGAAGGAAGGAAGGAAGGAAGGAAGGAAGGAAATGAGGAAGGGAGGGAGGAGAAAAGGAGGGAGGAGGGAGGAAGGAAGGAAGGAAGGGAGAAGGAAGGAAGGAAGGAAGGAAGGAAGGAAGGAAGGAAATAGAGGAAGGAGGGAGGAGAAAAGGGAGGGAGGAAGGAAGGAAGGAAGGAAGGGGAAGGAAGGAAGGACGGAAGGATGGAAGGAAGGAAGGAAGAAGGAAGGAAGGAAGGAAGGAAGGAAGGAAGGAAGGAAGAGTTTGCCTCCAGGCGTTGTGGCTGCTCCATCACTGGAAGCTTTTAAGAAGAGATTGGATACAGCCATTTGTCTGAAATGGTCTAGGGTCTCCTGCTTTAGCAGCGGGTCAGACTAGACCACCTCCAAGGTCCCTTCCAGCTCTATTCTGATGGATTGATTTTGTAGCACGTATTAGAAGTCATTTGCTTGCTCAAAGCAGGCAGGCTTTCCTGGACTCATTTATCCGGAGAGGCGAGCCTTTCTGATGCCTTTTAAAAACTCTCTTTTCTTCCAATCTATTTCTCCATCTCACGAGCACCGCGCCATGAATCACTCCTCATTTTCAGCGCGTGGTGGGTCTGCTTTGGGTTGTAAAATTTCCCATTAGTGTCAAGCCCCGCTAAATAGCCGGCAGCATCCTTCCCTCGTTTTGTCATTCCGAACACTCCGTTTCCTTTAATGGCAGAGAACCTGACCTATGCAGCTCACGCGGAAGAGATGCGATTTAGTGCGCAGAGAACGCGTCGGTTTAGCAAATCCGTAGCTCCGTGGAGAAACTGGCTTTCACAGGAGGAAAAAACCAGTGGCTCTTTTTCTGTGGGCGAGGGACGTGGTCTTTTGGCAAGGAGTTGGTGTAGTCATGGAAGATCAAATATGGCTTGTTAGGCCCATGCATATTTTCCAAGGAGACAGACCGAGACAGGAAAATCAATTGAATTACAATTTATCAGAATATATCAGATTTCTCTGGCTGAAAATGAACTGAATTCTTTATGGGCCAAGTGTGGTTGGACCCACAAGGAATTTGTCTTGGTGCAAATGCTCTCAGTGTCCATAAAAGAAAAGAGACATTCGTCAAGAGTCAAGAATCATCAGGTGCAACACTTAATAATAGTCATAGGGTACAATAAGCAATCAAATCATATTAGGAAAACAGTCAGTTTAAAAAATAGCATAGCATAGAATAGAATAGAATAGAATAGATAATAGGAATAGAATAGAATAGAATAGAATAGAATAGAATAGAATAGAATAGAATAGAATAGGAATAGAATAGAATAGAATTGAATTCTTTATTGGCCAAGTGTGACTGGACACACAAGGAATTTCTCTTGGTGCAAATGCTCTCAGTGCACATAAAAGAAAAGAGACATTTGTCAAGAGTCAAGAATCATCAGATCCAACCCTTAATGATAGTCATAGGATATGACCCAACTAGAGAACATCATCAGTTGTAGAAGGGAGTGGGGTTTGTGGGGAGGAGGAGGAGGAGGTGGAGGACGAAGACTGTGGGGTCTTTAGTGCTCTTTGAACTTGACTGTTTTCTTGCAGATATTTTATTACCCGACTAGGGAACGTCATCAGTTGTAGAAGGGAGTGGGGTTTGTGGGGAGGAGGAGGAGGAGGTGGAGGACGAAGACTGTGGGGTCTTTAGTGCTCTTTGAACTTGACTGTTTTCTTGCAGACATTTTATTACCCAACTAGGGAACGTCATCAAGGCTGGAAGGTTTGTGGGGAGGAGGAAGAGGAGGAGGATTGAGGGGTCCTTGATGCTCACTGAGCTTGGTTGTTTTCTTGCAGTCATTTAGATAGATAGATAGAAAGAAAGAAAGAAAGAAAGAAAGAAAGAAAGAAAGAAAGAAAGAAAGAAAGAAAGAAAGAAAGAAAGAAAGAAAGAATCCTTTTATTGGCCAAGTGTAATTGGACTCACAAGGAATTCGTCTTGGTGCAAATGCTCTCAGTGTACATAAAAGAAAATATACATCCGTCAAGAGTCAAGAATCATCAGGTGCAACACTTAATGAGAGTCATAGGGTACAATAAGCAATCAAATCATACTAGGAAACAGTCAATATAAGTCGTAAGGATACAAGCCACAAAGTTACAGTCATACAGTCACAAGTGGGAGGGGATGGGCGATAAGGAATGATGAGAAGATTAACAGTGATAGTAGTGCAGACTTTGTAAATAGTTGGACAGTGTTGAAGGAATTATTTGTTGAGCAGAGTGATGGCATCTGGGGGAAAAAACTGTCCTTGTGTCTAGTTGTTCTGGTGTGCAGGGCTCTATAGCGTCATTTTGAGGGAAGGAGTTGAAACAGTTTATGTCCAGGATGTGGGGGGTCTGTAGATATTTTCACAGCCCTCTTTTTGACTTGTGCAATATCCAGGTCCTCCATGGAAGGCAGGTTGGTAAGCAAGGAGGAGAAGCAAAATCAGGTGAAGTATTACTACCGCTTTATAAAGCCTTAGTAAGGCCACACCTGGAATCCTCCATCCATTTTGGTTGCCATATCACAAACAAAGAGGTTGAGACTTCGGAAAAAGTGCAGAGAAAAGCAACTAAGAGGCTTAAAAGCCTAGAGACAAAAACATATGAAGAAGGATTGCAGAGTTTGGGCCTGGCCAGTCTAGAGAAAAGAAGGACTAGGGGACAGTGGTGGGATTCAAAGATTTTTTTTTTTACCACCGGTTTGGTGGGCGTGGCTTGGTGGGAGCGCTTTGTGTGCGTGCACACGCTTTGCGCGCGTACGTGCACCAAACATGCACTTTGCGCAGGCTCAGAGGCATTCCAACTCACCTCCTGCCGCGCAAAACAGCCACACTTCAAAAGCAGGGAATGAAGGTGAGTATAGGATCCCGGGTAGGCAGGTGGGCCCAACAACAGAGAACTGACTCGATCTCTGCTGCTCATTGGCGCTACCGGCTCAGCCGAACCGTGGCGAACTGGTAGAATACTACCACTGCTGGGGGACGGACGGACATGATAGCAGTATTCTACTATTTGAAGGGCTACCGCAAAGAAGAGGGAATCAAACTATTCTCCAAAGTGCCTGAAGGCAGAACAAGAAGCAAAGGATGAAAACTATTTATTTATTTATTTTATTTTGTCAAGCGATTACAAGATAATAGGTATAAGTAAAAACATAGTTATGAATACATGGATACATATAAGAAACATAAAAAATAAAAGAAACAATAGGACAGGGACGGTAGGCACATTGGTGCGCTTATGCACGCTCCCTACAGACCTCTTAGGAAGGGGGTGAGGTCAATAGGAGACAGTCTAAGGTTAAAGTTTTTGGGGTTTGGGGAAGAAACCACAGAGCCAGGTAGAGTATTCCAGACATTGACCCCTCTATTGCTGAAGTCGTATTTCCTGCACTGAAGTTTGGTGCGGTTAACTTTGAGTTTGTATCTATTGTTTGCTCCAGTGTTGTTATGGTTGAAGCTGAAGTATTCATTGACAGGTAGGACATTGCAATGTATGATTTTATATACTATATTTAGATCGGACCGAAGGCGGCATAGTTCTAGGTTTTCTAGGTGTAGCATTTCAAGTCAAACTATTCTCCAAAGCAGGACAAGGCGGGACAAGAAGCAAAGGATGAAAACTAATGGAGGAGAGAAGCCACTTAGAAATAAGGAGAAATACTCCGATAGGGAGAATACAGTAATTCATCTGTGGAACAAGTTGCCTCCAGAAGTTGTGGCACAGCTGGCTGGGGGGATTTGGGGAGTTGAAGTCCACATATCATAACATTGCTGAGGTCAAGCAACATTGCCACAAACCCTGAGCAGAAATGACCCAGAGAAACGATTGCTTTGCTCTTCGATTCTCCTGTGAACACTACTCCGTCTTACGACCAGTAGGGTGCACTAACACCCAAGAGAAGCTGGCGTTGCCACTCGCTTAACCAGAAAAACTCATTTCTTTTGAAGACCGTGCCAAACTCTGCAAGTCCGTTGGCTGCCAGAATGAGCTGAAATCACCACTTTTCTTTAAAATTAGATAGTCCATGACTGCAACGCGAGGGTAGAAAAAAAGAGATTTTTAGCACACAGAGAAGAATTGAACTCATCCCCAGTTGGAGGGAGGCTCTCCCAACTGCATCCAATTCATACAGCTCAGGTTCCTTTGTAAATAAAAATAGTAAATAAAAATTAATTGGAATGAACAACCCCAAATGTTTTGGGAGGGTGTGTTCCCTGTAATCTCTCATCAGAAGACCTGGTAATCCTGTATTTCTAGAAGTTCGTTAGATACGACGTAGTTTTCTTTTTTGTCTTCATCAGCTGCCGAATCAGCTCATTGGGCCAGAACTCTAAAGTGTCACTTTGAGATTGTGCCACCGCCAAAAAACTGCACCCTAAAAGAAAGGCCCAGAGGTTAAGTTTGCTTCATCTAGGGAAATATTGTAATTTCACCTTAGTGCATAGCACGGATGAGGTTGCCTGCTTTGATAATGAAATGTCTGGGGGAAAAAATATTTTTTTTTTTTTTTTTTTTTTTTTTTTTTTTTTTTTTTTTATAATTTAATTTTTTAAAAAAAATTATTTTATTAATTTTTTAAAAAAAAAAAAAAAATTAAAATGCAAGACATCTGCCACGTCAACAAAGTCAGAGGGCTTCAAGGACCCTACAGTTGTCCTCCTCCTCCTCCTCCTCCTCCTCCTCCTCCTCCTCCTCCTCCTCCTCCTCCTCCTCCTCCTCCTCCTCCTCCTCCTCCTCCTCCTCCTCCTCCTCCTCCTCCTCCTCCTCTTCTCCCTCCTCCTCCTCCTCCAACCTTCCTCCCTTCTAGCACTGATGCTGTTACCTAGTTGGGTCATGAAACACCTGCAAGAAAACCCCCCAGCTCAGGGAGCACCCAGGGCCCCTCATTTCAACCCAGAGCTACAATTAAACTATTATACTGGTGCACCAGTATAGTTTGAAGAGTCTGGTCAGCCCGATGCTGAAGCTTAACCACGGTGGCTGGGGTTTTTCCAACCCCCCTTCCTTCCTTGGGAAACGCATTAGTAGTTCAGAGGGGTTCAAAGTCAAGAATATTTCATTTCCCCACTTGAGTGGATCAGTGTGTCCTTCTCGTTTGCTGGCGAAGCAAATCCTGACATGACGCCCGAGTCACTTGCGGCTGGCTGTCACAATCGATCAGTTCTCGTGGACCGAGCCTCCCGTGGAGGGAAAAAACATTGTCCGTGGGCTCAGATGTTTCCATCAGGAACTGTCTCTCTCTTCACAAACCAATTTATTAGCCTCCGCGCCGAGTAAATGGGATTTGGTTCATCGGTATTAATATGTCATTGGACAAATTCATTCTCTCCTGCTTTTAAGTTTCTTTTCTGACAGCCCGCCGAGAACCACAAGGAAGGCTTTTGCTGTGCCCTGGCAGGGATTCAAACACAAGATATCCCTTCCCTCTGCCAGCAAATTCATATTTTTGATCTAAAACATTAGGGAAATTTGGAAATGTTATGAACAGATGACACGTTCTATCCAAGCAGGGAGGGAGTTTAAGGAGGGAGAACTGCTCTTGAGTCATTCATCAAAATAACTTCTTGGATTCTTTTCTATGATCGGTGTTGGGTTTTAGTAAACATAGGGATTGACCCTGGGAGTAGGGTTGCCGCAAATAATCCAGGTGTAGCATCAAGGAATTGCCAACTCAGACAAAGAAACAATTAACAGCAGCCTAATGAAGGAACAACCAAGAAGAAGGCAACTGATACGGAAAGGGCAAGCCACTAGTGTATGAAAAGACAGCCGATCCCATTGCCTACTAGCAGTGATGATGTTACATAGTTGGGTCATGACATGTCTGTAAGAAACCCACCAAGCTCAGAGAGCAACAAGGAACCCACAGTCCTCGAAACCAGCCGGCTCGGGGCCCTCCAGCGGCGAGCCCAGACAGAAACCGCGCACGATCGCGGATTTCTGTCTGTCGCCGAAGCCCTTCAAACCGGAAGTTTTCCAAGGACCCCACAGTCCTCCTCTCCCCTCCTCCTCCCTTTCATCTTCCTCCTCCTCACCCAACTCCCTTCCAGCACTGATGATGTTACATAGTTGGGTAATGAAATGCCTGCAAGAAAATAACCCAGCACAGAGACCACCAAGGTCCCCTCAGTCCTCCTCCTCCTCCTCCTCCTCCTCCTCCTCCTCCTCCTCCTCCTCCATTTCACAAACCCCACTCCCTTCTAGCACTGATGATGTTACATAGTTGGGTAATGAAATGCCTGCAAGAAAATAACCCAGCACAGAGACCACCAAGGTCCCCTCAGTTCACCTCCTCCTCCTCCTCCTCCTCCTCCATTTCACAAACCCCACTCCCTTCTAGCACTGATGATGTTACATAGTTGGGTAATGAAATGCCTGCAAGAAAATAACCCAGCACAGAGACCACCAAGGTCCCCTCAGTTCACCTCCTCCTCCTCCTCCTCCTCCTCCATTTCACAAACCCCACTCCCTTCTAGCACTGATGATGTTACATAGTTGGGTAATGAAATGCCTGCAAGAAAATAACCCAGCACAGAGACCACCAAGGTCCCCTCAGTTTACCTCCTCCTCCTCCTCCTCCTCCTCCTCCTCCTCCTCCTCCTCCCTCCTCCTCCATTTCACAAACCCCACTCCCTTCTAGCACTGATGATGTTACATAGTTGGGTAATGAAATGCCTGCAAGAAAATAACCCAGCACAGAGACCACCAAGGTCCCCTCAGTTTACCTCCTCCTCCTCCTCCTCCTCCTCCTCCCTCCTCCTCCTCCTCCTCCTCCTCCTCCTCCTCCTCCTCCTCCTCCTCCTCCTCCTCCTCCTCCTCTTCCTCCTCCTCCTCCTTCATTTCACAAACCCCACTCCCTTCTAGCACTGATGCTGTTCCCTAGATGAGTCGTGAAATGTCTACAAGGAAACCACCAAGCTCAGAGTGCACAGAAGGGCCCACAATCGAACGGCCTTCTTGACTTTCTCCCTGACTCCCTCCTCCCTTAAAGGATTAAATCGGTGTTTATTTATGCACTTACCACACTCTTGACTCTTATCACTTACGCAGTCTTGAATTCTTATTGCATTTCCTTCTAGCGGCTAATCCCCTTTGGTGATTGGCAGTTGCTCTTTCATTTATTTTATTTTTATTTTTGGAAAGCTCTCTCTCTTTTTTTTTGTCAAAGGGAAGCAGGGAAGAGAAGAGAGGTGGAATAAAAGAGTCAGAGAACAGGTCAGGCGAGTTTTTGCACGCTGCCAAAGCCAACGTTGAGCACACAAACAGCTCAGGGCTAAAATGGGTGGGTATAATTCAATCCCGGAGACAGCTGCACTTTAGGTAGAAGGGGGAAAAAAAGTAATCAGTGATGGGTGTAATTTGAAAAGACAACCCCAGTGGGGAAAAATGGCCTGGAAGGAAGAGAGGGAGGGAGGGAGGGAGTTGGCAGTCAAATATCTCAGAAGTCACTCTGTCTTGTCTTTGGCCTTGGGTTGCTTGATGGGGGTCGGGGGTGGGTGGGGAAACAGGTCTAAATTTAACCCTGGGAAGACCAGGTCACGGTGGATACAGGAATTATTTGTTTGTGAAGATTTCTCCATCCTTGTTTCTGGATGAGATGTAGACAACCAGATAACAGATAATCAGAGTTGGAAGGGACCTTGGAGGTCATCTAGTCCCCAATCCAAGCAGGAGACCCTACACCATTTCTGACAGATGGGAGTCCAATCTCTTCTTGAAAGCCTCCAGGGATGAAGCTCCCACAACTTCTGAAAGCAACTTCTGTTCCATCAATTGATTGTTCTCCCTGTCAGAAAATGTCTCCTTATTTCCAAGTTGAATCTCTCCTGGATCAGTTTCCATCCATTATTCCTTGTCTGGCCTTTGGGTGCTTTGGAGAATAGCTTGACCTCTTCCTCCTCTCTGTGGCAGCCCCTCAAATATTGGAAGATGCTCTCCTGTCTCCCCTGGTCCTTCTCTTCCCTAGACTAGCCAGGCCCAGTTCCTGCAACTGTTCATCATATCTTTTAGCCTCCAGTCCCCTAATCATCCTGGTTGCTCTTCTCTGCCCTCTTTTTAGAGTCTCAGCATCTTTTTATAGTGTGATGACCAAAACTGGATGCAGTACTCTAGGTGTGGCCTTACTAAGGCTTTATAGAGTGGTATTAGTACCTCCCTTGATCTCGATTGTATCCCTCCGTTAATACAACTTAGGATTGCATTAGCTTTTTTGGCAGCTGCTGCACACGGCTGGCTCCTATTTAGCTGGTTGTCCACTAAGACTCCAAGATCCCTCACCCAGTTCCTACTATTGAGCCTGGTTTCACCCAGTCTGTATGTGTCCTTTGGGTTTTTCTTGCCTAAGTGTTAAGACGTTACTTTTCTCTACATTGAACTTCATTTTGTTGGATACCACTTCAAGATGAGCCAGTGTTGTGCTGCAGCTGCCAAAAAAGCCAATGCAATCCTAGGCTGCATTAATACAGGGTTAGAATCAAGACCACTTGAAGTGTTAATAACAGGGGTGGGCTTCAATTTTTTTTTAGCAAAGTGTTCTCTGCTGAGTGGGCATGGCCTAGTCAGCCTCCTGCACCATGGTGGGTGGGGGGCATTTTTACTCTCCCTGGGCCCTGGAGGCTTTCCTTGAGCCTCCGGGAGCGCCAAAATGGCTTCCTTGGGCTCCAGAGGGCCTCTGGAGGCAAAAACGGACCCGTTTCCAGTCTTCTGGAACCTTCTGGAAGGCCTGTTTTTTTGCCCTCCATGAGCCTCCATGAAGGCTCTGTGCTTACCTGGCATCCAAAATTGGCCACGTCAGGACTCCTGGAGGGGTGGGGCGGTGTAGGCAGGGCCAGCTATGGGTGAGAATTACTAGTTTGCTGAACTGGCCATAAAATTAGCTACTGGTTCGCCTGAACGAGGGTGAACCAGTAGCAGCCCAACCCTGGTTAATACCGCTTTATAATGACACTTTATAAGGCCACCCTTGGAATCCTGCATCCAGTTTTGGTCACCACGATGTAAAAAAGATGTCGAGACTCTGGAAAGAGTGCAGAGAGGAGCAACCAAGATGATTAGGGGACTGGAGGCTGAAACATAGGAAGAACGATTGCAGGAACTGGGCCTGTCTAGTCTAGGGAAGAGAAGGACCAGGGGAGACAGGAGAGCAGCCTTCCAATATTTGAGGGGCTGCCCCAAAGAAGAAGAGGGGGTCCACCTGTTCTCCAAAGCACCAGAAGGCAAGACAAGAAATGATGGATGGAAACTCATCAAGGAGAGAAGCAACCTGGGACTAGAATAGAATAGAATAGAAATTAGAATAGAATAGAATAGAAAATAGAATAGAATAGAATAAGGGAATAGAATAGAATAGAATAGAATAGAATAGAATAGAATAGAACAGAATAGAACAGAACAGAATAGAATAGAATAGAATAGAATAGAATAGAATAGAAATTAGAATAGAATAGAATAGAATAGAATAGAATAGAATAAGGGAATAGAATAGAATAGAATAGAATAGGATAGGATAGAATAGAATAGAATAGAAATTAGAATAGAATAGAATATTGGAATGAAGAATAGAGTAGAATAGAATAGAATAGGAATAGGAATAGGAATAAGAATAGAATAGAATAGAATAGAATAGAATAGAATAGAATAGAATAGAATAGGACTAGGACTAGGACTAGGACTAGGAATAGAATAGGAATAGAATAGGAATAGAATAGGAATAGGAATAGAATAGAATAGAATAGAATAAGGGAATAGAATAGGAATAGGATAGAATAGAATAGAAATTAGATTAGAATAGAATAGAATAGAATATTGGAATGAAGAATAGAGTAGAATAGAATAGGACTTTTTGACGCACTTACCCTCGTCATCGGGGTATACGACGGTGCTCGTGGTGGTTGACATGCTCACCAAGATGGCTCATTTTATCCCTTGTCGGAAGTTGCCATCGGCCCGCACTACTGTCCAGTTATTTCTGCAGCATGTTTTCCGTTTACATGGTCTGCCGGACAGGGTGGTTTTGGATCGCGGTGTCCAGTTTACCGCTCAGTTTTGGAAAAACCTCATGACGGCATTACAAGTGCACGTGTGTTTGGCATCGACGCACCATCCGGGGACTGATAGCGGGACTGAGAAAGTTATTGGCATCTTCACTCAATATCTGAGATGTTTTGTCAACCATCGGCAGAATGATTGGGTGACTTACCTCCCTTTGGCGGAGTTTGCCTTTAACAATTCGCACCATACATCTACTCGGTAACGCCGTCTTATGCGAACGTGGGCTGCCATCCACGATTTTTCCGTTGTCAATTGTGGACTCCCGGTCCCAGAAACGTGAGAATTTCTTGAGGAGTTGCAGTCGGTTCACCGATTAGTGGCACAACAACTGGAACGGGCGAAGGAGGACTACAAACAGTTTGTGGATCGTTCACTCGGGTGACGCCTCCGCTAGCTGTGGGTGACAAGGTGTGGTTATCCACAAAGCACCTTCGGTCGATCGCCCGATTAAGTTGGACCACCGCTTCATTGGTCCATTCCCTATTGAGGCGGTCATTAATCCCGTCGCGTATCGACTCACCCTGCCGCCCTCCATGCGCATTCATCCTGTCTTCCACCGTTCCCTTCTGGTTCCTGACTCCCCATCCTGTACACTCCGTTCTCCCGAAGATGCGACTTCTCCATCGGTACCCAGCGATGAGACCGCCGCTGATGATACGATTGTCAGCGTTCAGGATTCTCGCTGGTTGAAAGGACGCTTTCAGTACCTCATCGGGAGGATGGCAGATGGCGTGGAGGTTCTCTCTTGGGTGGATGCTTCCACGGTTCGTGCTTCGGACCTTATCCGGAGGTTCCATGAACACTTTCCGTCGAAACCGCATCCAGCTCATCAGACTCGGGGGAAGGGCCCTGCGGTGAGGGATAGTGTTGTGACTCCGAGACTTGAACCTGATCAATCAGCAGATGTGGGTTCGAGCGAGGAAGAAGATCTGGCACTGAGATTCGAGCCTGCATTATTAAGTGACTTAGAGGGGAGTCAAGTAGAGGGAGTGGAGTTGGATTTGAGAGATGAACCTGATTTATTGGAAGATTCAGAGTCCACTCTCTCCCCTGAACCTACTTCCCTAATTAAACCTCAGGTGTTAACTGTTAATCAGGAAAGTGTATCGGAGGCTTCAAGCGGAGATGAAACTGCCGGATGCTGGCTGGATGCCAGAACTAGGAGAAGATTGAGACGTCAATCTCAATTAGAAAAGAGACATCCAGCAAAGGATTAATTAATGAGACTGACACGCCCTCTCTCAGAGGATATAAGAGAGCGCATGACTTTGTAATATTTGCTGGAAACAAAGTGAGTTTTGCCTTGGAAAGATTTGCGTCTGATTACTGCGTTGTGATTTATGAACTATACAGAATTGCCGGACAGATTCTAGGAGGATTGCCAAAGGACTGTGATAACAGAGCAATTCAATCTTCTGTCTTTGGTTTTGTAAAGTATTTGAACTATACAACTTGAAGTTTCATCTGTGGATACAGGTGGGACAGAACACAAACATATATGCAATAGTATCAATCATTATTGAAAAGTATACTATCCTCCATTATAATATCGATTATATATTGTCTGTAGGGATTTTGACCTTTTTCCAGTATTATGCATATACAATCCTGGCTGCTGTTAAAATATATAAGATTAAGTATGTGTGACTTTTATTGTAATTTCCTGGAAGCATGTCCAACAATAATGTCTCAGGTTCCAAGTCTATGTGTTGTTTTCTCATAGTTTCCAGCCATTGGTATATTTCCCCCCAGTATTTTTTGGTCACTAAATGAATGGCTGTAAGCCTACCTGTATTTCTAAACCATCCCTCTCCCTCAAAGAGGGAATTTATTTATGATGCACTTCATTCATTCATTTATTACATTTCTATCCGGTCATCTCCCCTCCACGATGGTGGCTCATTCTGCACCTAGCTATCTCCCCCAGGGGACTACCCTGTCTTGTGAAGCCGTGCCAGATATGGCCTTCAACCCCAAAGATAGTTCACCTTTGCCCTGGGTATTGTTGTGGCCCGATGGTGGCTAGTGGAGCTGGCAGCAGAGTCGGACAGTAGTGAGGAGGTTTGGGAGGATCCTGGGCCAGTCGTGGAGGCTGAGGAAGGCTCGGACGAGGGCTCTGCCTCAGAGTCAGAGATGGGGCCAGGGCAGGCTGGCAGTTGTCAGCTGCCTTCGGGCTCAGACAGAGTGAGGCGGGGGAGCTTCTGGAGCTGGTTCCTGATGTGTGCATGTGCAGAGCTGCCAAAAAAATAATAATAATTATGAACTAAGGGTCGACGTGGGAGTAAGGCCACAGGTGGATAGTGAATGGCCCCTCCCATCAGGATTAAAATAGGAGCAAAGGGGGAGGGGGCTTTTGCAGGCAACAATTCGTTTGTTGCAGCAGTGTGAAGATCTGTCTGCGCATCTCAGATAATCTGTGCCGAGTCCTTCCTTGTCAGCACTGCGTTTGGAAATAGTTACTGGGCAGCTCTCCACGCTAGATAAGGTCTGTGCTCCTAATTACGCCCTTGGAAGACAGGCCTTTGGCTTAAAGTGGATGCAAGAAATTCACCTTTCGTTTAATAAAAGGGGTTTTGCCAGGACAAAGAGTCTCTGCTTAGTGCTTTTTGGGGAAGACTTTTAGGTCAGAACAAATATTTACTATATATGGAAAGTGAGGAAAAGGCCCCACTTTAAGGATGGAGAATTAGGAGTTTGTTCTCACGGACGGATTGATTGTTTTCTAGTTGCGCATGATCAACTGCAACAGGACGGGCTTCTCCAGAACCACCTGAAGAAGATTGCCCTTGCAGATATTCCGTTTTCAGGACTACTTGGGTTGCTCCAGATCACTGGGGAGGTGGCCATCAAGAAGGCAAACTTCTGGAGATGTTTTGCACTAAGGGGTGTTGTGGCTCAGGGTTTGGATTCTGCTCCTGTGGCAGATATGAGTTCAAGTGATGAGGACATGGCAGCAAAATATGAGCCGGCATTGCTTAGTGATTGGGATAGTAACCAGGATGAGAAGATGGATGTAACAAGGGAAGATAGACCTGAAGTAATAGAGTTGTCAGGACCTTCGACCTCCTCTGGTTCTTTATCTGATCAGCAGCCGGGAATGGCTGTCAGGGAAGGCATGAGAGAGTTTTCCAGCGGAGATGAAAATTTGGAGAACTTATGGCTAGACGTCAGAAACAGAAGGAGGCTGAGAAGACAAACTCAGTTAGAAAGGAAGCGTGAGAGCTAGTCATTAATTAGGGAAATTAGCACGCTTCATAAGTGAATAAAAGGACACGGCTGGGCTGGTGGAATTCGCCAGAAGCAAAGTGACTAATTGGGAGTGAAGACATGCAGCAAACTCTCTGAGGCTTGTGATTTACTGCCACGCCAGGGTTGCCGGACAGAGTGGGGGTTTATTGCTGTGTATTGGAATTTACTCCAGCCGTTCTCTTGTGGGGGTTTGTTTTTGATTTGAATTAATTCTGAAACGGCTGCTTTTTGTTTTGCTCACCTGGAATTAAAGGGGAGACATAACAAAGGGGTCTTTGAGGAACATTTGGGTTAAGCTTAGGAAGGAACCACAGGACGTGTTACATAAAGGTAAAGGCTCCCCTCGCACATGTGTGCCAATCATTTCTGGCTGTAGGGGTTGGTGTTCATCTCTGTTACAAAGCCGAAGAGCCAGCGCTGTCTCCGTGGTCATGTGGCCAGCATGGCTAAATGCCGAAGGCACACAGAACGCTATTCCCTTCCCACCAAAGGGGGTCCCTGTTTTTTGCATTTTTTTTAACGTGCTTTCGAACTGCTAGGTTGGCAGCAGCTGGGACAACGAATGGGAGATCATTCCGTAACGTGGCGCTAGGGATTCGAACCACCGAACTGCCGACCTTTCTGGTTGACAAGCTCAGTGACAAGCCAATGAGCCACTGCGTCCCTAGGACACGTTAGGACCGCTCTATATTGCACTAGTGAGACAACGCTTGAAATACTGGGTCCAGTTTTGATCGGCACGATATAAAAAAGGATATTGAGACTCTGGAAAGAGTGCAGAGAAGAGCAACCAGGATGATGAGGGGACTGGAGGCTAAAGCATACGAAGAACGGTGCAGGAATTGGGTATGTCTAGTTTAGTGAAAAGAAGGGCTAAGGATGACGTGATAGCAGTCTTCCAATATCTCAGGGGCTGCCCCAAAGAAGAGGGAGACAAGCTGTTCTCCAAAGCACCTGAGGGCAAGACAAGAAGCAACGGGTGGAAACTAATCAAGGAGAGAAGCAACTTAGAACTAAGGAGAAATTTCCTGTCAATTAGAACATCAGTGGAATGGTTTGCCTTCAGAAGGGATGGGTGTTGCAACACTGGAAGTTTTAAAGAAGACATTGGATAACCATTTGTCTGAAGTGGTGTAGTAGGGTCCCTTCCAACTCTGTTATTCCGTTTTGTTAGTTTAATAAAAAGAAGGACTAGGTGTGATATGATAGCAGTCTTCAAAAATCGGAGGGGCTGCCCCAAAGAAGAGGGGGACCACCTATTTTTCAAAGCCCCTGAAGGCAGAATAAGAAGCAACGGGTGGAAACTAATCAAGGCGAGGGGGAACCTGGGACTAAGGAGAAATTTCCTAACAGTGAGGACAATTGACCAGTGGAACTGCTGGCCACCAGAAGCAGAGAGTCTAGACAGTCACTTATCTGAAATGGTATAGGTTCTCCTGCTTGAGCAGGGGGCTGGACTAGAAGACCTCCAAGGTCCCTTCCAAGCTCCATATTATTCTAATTTACGTGAGAGGAGGCTAAAACATATGAAGAACGGTTGCAGGAATTGGGTATGTCTAGTCTAGTGAGAAGAAGGACCGGGGGTGACATGAATAGCAGTCTTCCAATATTTGAGGGGCTCCCCCAATGAAGAGGGGGGGGGTTCCCAGTGGGAAAGATTTTAGGTGAGAAAGATGAGGAAATGAGAAGATGGAGATGATGATGATGAGGAGGAGGAGGAGCAGGAGGAAGAGGAGCAGGAGCAGAGGAAGAGAAAAGAGAAAAAGGAGAACTGTGAGGTCCTGGGTGTTCTCTGGCTTTCTCGAAGACATTTCATGACCCAACTACTTAGCCTCATTAATACTACGGTACAAGAGAAGTGGGTTTGCAGATAGTAGTAATAGTACTAGCACTAGTAGTACTAGTAGTACTACTAGTAGTAGTAGTAGAACTGTGGGGTCCTAGGTGCTCTCTGATTTTGGTTGTTTTCTTGTAGCCACTTCATGACCCAACTAGGTAACATCCTCAGTGCTAGAAGAGAGTAAAGTCTGCATTCATTTTATGTTCTGGTGGCTGAGGTAGACATATTCCTGTGCAACCAACCTTCTTAGAAAGGCCACACCTGGAGTACTGCATCCCGTTTTGTGCACCACATTATAAAAAAGATGTTGAGACTCTACAAAGAGTGCAGAGAAGAGCAACTAGGATGATGAGGGGACTGGAGACTAAAACATATGAAGAACGGTTGGAGGAACTGGGCCTGGCTAGTCTAGGGAAGAGGAGGACCAGGGGAGACAGGAGAGCAGCCTTCCAATATTTGAGGGGCTGCCACAGGGAGGAGGAAGGGGTCAAGGTATTTTCCAAGTCACCTCAAGGCCAGACAAGGAATAATCGATGGAAACAGAACAAGGAGAGATTCAACCTGGAAATAAGGAGAAACTTTCCGACAGTGAGAACCATCAACCGATGGAACAGAAGTTGCCCTTGGAAGTTGTGGGAGCACCATCACCTGAGACTTTGAAGAAGAGATTGGACTGCCATTTGTCAGAAATGGTGTAGGGTCTCCCGCTTGGGTGCAGGGTTGGACTAGATAAGGTATCTTCCAATTCTGATTATCTGTTATCTGTTCTCTTCTATGGGTCCCTGATTTTCTCTTGGGGAAGGGAAAACCCAGATTCGGGTTTTGCCAGATGTGTCAATATGACTGTCAGGGTTACAGCGATTGCCCTAATTAAATCATGAGCCTTGGGCCAAGCTTCAAAAGAATTCAGAAGATTTACTAGGAGCAACATGCCGGCTGCCAAGGCTCCAACCTGCCCCATTCACCCCCATTCAAATCAAAAGTCTCTAGCCACATCTCTCAGCGTTAAAAAAAAAAATTGATTTATTAGGAGTTAACATGTCGGCGTTTCCTGGTTGCAGCCGACACTAAGATACATCATTCATTTCCCCCTTTATCCTAGTTTTCCCTCCACCCCCTGCATGTATATTCTCAATGGGACACGTCCATAGCCAAGAGTCATCCATCATGCTCTCTAATAATATTCTTGCGTGCCAACAGCCAAAGCGATTATCTGAAGCATTTAAGGAATGCACTTCTTTCCCCCATTCCCTTATCTGCTGGCAACTAAAAAAACCAAAGGAGTATTTTTTTAGTTGACACAGGCATTAACCTAAATTAAGCCAACTCTGGCATATGTAATTCACGGTCATTTGTGACCCTGTTTCCCCCTCCCCCGGGTGTCTTATAAATCAGATTCTCCAATGAAGCACATTCAGGGCTGGGTGTCATCAATCACATTCTCCAATGAAGGATTTTCATGGGCAGAAGATCCGGTAGCCCAGCTACAATCTTTGTAAGATAAGTGCGGAATGTACTTCTGGTTTTAATTGCCATACTGCTCTTTTAGATTCTCCTCCCCCCGTTGTTTATGGCAACTCAAAAACAGGCATAGGAGTGTTTTACGAGTTGACAACGGCTTCTTCAATAAATTCTTACTTGGATGAAGTTTGTTTCTGAGTGCTGAATGGAAATGGGGAGTTTCATTGGAACGCTGACCCTGGGAAGGTCTCCTCTGGCTTCTTCCTAGGTTGACTTTGACATCAAGGGCCAAGGACTCCTCTCCATCCTCGATTCAGCCCCCGATCTAATGCTGCCCCCGCTGGACAAATATCGCCATTGCCAGTGTGTCCATGCTGCCGTACTCAACATCTTCCTTTCGGTGGTCCTCAGAATACAACCTCAGGAGTTCAGCTGCACGCCCAACGTGGTAAGGAAATGAAGACCCGGACTTTCCAAGCTGGAAACTCTTCAAGCTGTGGTACCCACCTGGGCCGTTATTTATATATTTTCTCCGGCGATGCGTTCTTTTCAAAGGTCCTTTCCATCGACCAATAGAAATGGATCTTTATTTATTTGAAGTAAAAAAATTTAAAAAGTAAATGTTAAATGAAGGTGTGCTTTCACCTCCCTGTATGGATCGATATTTCCTGAAGGGATAGGTATTCGTGCTCCATATAGCAATAGTAGAAGATACTAGGCAGAGTATGTTGGAGTGTTTTCATGATGTAAAAAACGTGGATGTTTCTGACCTTAATGACAACGTCTTTTCTGTATTATTTGTCGAGAAGGAAAAGGAAAAAAGGAGAAGAAGAAAAAAAGAAGCCATTCCTAAAAATAATATGGGTAACATATTTAATTTTTGACTTTCCGCTTTCTTTGATTTCCAATTTGCAGCAAAAAGATACATTGTGTAGTTAGAAGAACCTTTCAGTATTAATTCTGTATTAATGCATTAATACGACTGAGTGCTGAAAATCTAGAATATACATACCGAGGATGCAGGTTTTGGAATCATTAACCCTTTCCTTCTCTCCTTCCTCTCCTCCCCTTCCTTCCTTCCCTCTTTTCCTTCCTTCCTCTCTTCCTTCTCCCTCATTCCCTTCCTTCTCCCTTCCTTCTCCCTCTTTTCTCCTTCCTTCCTTCTTCTCCCCCTCCCTCCTTCCCTTCCCACTCTCCTTCCTTGCTTCCTCCCTCCCTTTCCTCCCTCTCTCCTCCTTCCTTCCTCTCTCCTTCCTTCCTTCCCTTCCTTCTTTCTTCTTCCCTTACCACTCTTCCTTCTTTCTTTCCTTCCTTTCCTCCTGCCCTCTTCCTTCCTTCCTCTCCCCTCCCTCCCTTCTTTCGTCCTTCCCTCTCTCCTCCTCCCTTCCTCTCTCCCTCTCTCCCTCTCTCCCTCCTTTCTTCTCTCCTCCTTCTCTCCATCTCTTCTCCTTCCTTCCTCTGTCCCTATGTCCATTCTTTCCTTCCTTCCCTCCTTTCTCCTCCTTCCTCCCTTCTTCCCTTCTTTCATCCCTCCCTCTCTCCTTCCTTTCTATCTCCTCTTCCCTTCCCTTCCTTCTTTCCTCCTACTCTCCCTCTCTTCTTCTTCCTTCCCTCCCTCCCTCCCTCCCTCCTTCCTTCCTTCCTTCCTTCCTTCCTTCCTTCCTTCCTTCCTTCCTTCCTTCCTTCCTTCCTTCCTTCCTTCCTTCCTCTCTCCCTTCTTTTGTTCCTTCTCCAGTTTTCTGGAGCTGATGCACTGCGAGCCACTATCTTAGCTCTGATTCCAGAAGTAAGTATGACTCAAAGATATTTTCTTACAAAACTTTTCTGATAACCAAGCTTAAGAAAGGAACAATGGAATTTCAGCGTGACGAGAGAACATTACAGAGAAATACAAATTGCAGGAAAAGTGTTAGTATCACATTATATTGCACTAGTAAGACAGTCTTGGAATAGTATTGTCAGTTCTGGTCACTATCATACAAAAAAAGATGTTGTGACTCTAAAAAGAGCGTGGAGAAGAGCAAGAAAGATGATCAGGGCACTAGAGACTAAAACATATGAAGAATGGTTTCCGGAACTGGGTATATTGTCTAGTCTAGGGAAAAGAAAAACCAGGGGCGACAGGATAGCAGTGTTCCAGTACTTGAGGGGCTGCCCCAGAGAAGAGGGAGTCAAGCTCTTCTCCCGAAGGCACCCGAAGGCAGGACAAGAAGCAATGGATGGAAACTAATCAAGGAGAGAAGCAACCCGGAACTAAGGAGACATTTCCCGACAGCGAGAACACATAATCGGTGGAATGAGTTGCCTTCAGAAGTTGTGGGTGATTCCATCACTGGAGGCTTTCAAGAAGAGACTGGACAGCCACTTGTCTGAAATGGTCTAGGATCTCCTGCTTGAGCATAGGGCTGGACTAGAAGACCTCCCAGGTCCATTCCAGCTCTATTCTGATCGATTAGCTTACTGCTCATGGATCCCATTTGAGATACAAGGGGTGTCCTGCTCGAGCAAGGGGTTGGATAGAAGCCCCCCAAGATCCCTTCTGTTAGCCTATGTTTCCTTCCTCCAAATGCCGTATTGAGATTTTCCTTCCCTTTCTTTACAGCCACCTCCCTTCATCTCCTCGGTAGGTAACACCAGACTCTGCCCAGAACATGGTTTGTTTGGGGTCATATTTGGGCTCCCCTCCCTCCATGTGTTTCCCTTTTGACCTTCCTGTTTTTTCCCCCAGGCCATCCTCTACTTCCGGGTCAGCCTCTTGCAAAGTCCCGTGCTTCAGCTTGGAAACGGTTTTGCCATAGTCCAGGTTTCGGTCCAACTTGAGTTCTTTGTCAAGAACCTTGATGGCTCAACAACTTCCATCGTCATTCTGCAAGAGGTCAGTCAACCCCTCCATCTGCAATGAGCCCAGAAATTCTCAAGTTGGCTTCCCAAGATAACCGTTGACCTTTAGAAGATCTTCTAGCTATGGTTATCTAATGCAGGGATGTCCAACCTTGGCAACTTGAAGACTTGTGGATTTCAACTCCCACAGTTCTGGAAGTTGAAGACCACAAGTCTTCAAGTTACCAAAGTTGGATACCCCCTGGTTTAAATCCTGTTCAATTCTGGGAGTTGATGTCCAGACATGTTCAGGTTGCCAAAGTTGGACATCCCTGGTTTAGATGCTCTTCATTTCTGGGAGTTGAAGTCGCATGTCTTCAGGTTATCAAGGTTGGACAACCCTAGTTTAGATCCTGCTCAATTCTGGGAGTTGAAGTCCACATCTTAAAGTGGCCAAGGTTGGGCAGCTGTGATGACCCAAAGGGTGGTGGCACAAAAGCAACAGAGTCACATAAGTAAGAAAAGTCCCTTTAATACCTCCAACTTTGCCCCCAATGTCCAGGTTTCCTTCGACTGGAGAAAAAACTCTCCCAAGAACAGTCTTTAAGTGGAGGAAATTCAGTCCGAAAACAAAGTACATACAAACTGAAACTAAAAATCCACACAAACCACGCTGCAGTAAATAACTTGACAGGGCAGGAGAAGGAATTCCAGACTTGAAAGCACAGCAAAATACACACAGTTGGGAAGACACAAGGAACCCCAGATAAACCTCGACAATAATAGATAATTCACTATTTGCTTTCAACAAGTTGCTGTGCACAATCTCCCTTTTTATACACTGTGTTCCCAGCTGCAGCTAATGAAGGGAATCAGGGCCCTTTCCTCCCACGTAAGCCATGCAACCCATGTTGCTCCCTTCTTCGTTCCTCCCTCCATGCCCTAGGATGAAGAGGGGGGTGGGCCTGGGTCTTCCTCTGAATTCATTCTGCCTTGCTCTACCACTACCCTGCTCTGCCCAGCCGGACTTTGCCCTTCCCCAGTTTCTTCCACAGCCAACAGAGCCACACTCCCACTTCCTGTCAGCTGCTCACCCCCCCCCCGGAATCAGATTCCGATAGGGGCGTGACAACAGCCCTAGTTTAGATCCTGTTCAATTCTGGGAGTTAAAGTCGACAAGTCTTAAAATTGCCAAGGTTGGACACCCCTGGTCTAATGGATCTCTCCTCTCTCCATTGCCTATCTGCAGAGCCTCAGCTTGAGCGCGACCTTCACGGTGACCAACGGCCATCTACATGCTTCCTTGTCCATCTCAGAGTGAAACCTGGTTCTCTTCTTACCAGACCTCCAATGCTCAGTGGGAGCTTCATCATGAAGGAGATCTGTTGCCCAGTTGCCTTGGGAAGCATCAGCTGGATTTGCATTCTATAGGATGCCCTTTTGTCCTCATGTAGACACAATGATGGCTATCAGGGATGTACAGAAATGATCCAAAGGTTCAACATGGCAGTGGTGCAGTTGATGGCCTGCTTGCTTTTCGTGGTTTTGCATCATCTCAATCTTGACTTGTTGGACCATTTCCCGTGGGCCACTTTTGATGGCCCTTGCCACGGGCCATTTCTAAATCATGATGTGATTAATGTGGTAGGTTGGTTGCCTCAAAAGAGGGTAAGCTGAAACCTCCTACCGGTATTTTAGCCCGGTCAAAGTGTGGTAGGAACCAAGCCATTATTAGATGGAGCTTCCTCCATTTGACCTGGATCAAAATTCCATCCTGAGCCTCCTAATTAACTTACCTCTGTGAAAGGAAGGTCACAATTAGGATGATATTGTGGAATTTGTATAAACAGAAGCTTAGAATCAAAATCAGGTAAAGTATTAGTACAGCTTTATAAAGCCTTAGTAAGACCACACCTAGAGTACTGCAACCAGTTTTGGTCACCACGTTATAAAAAAGACATTGAGACTTTAGAAAAAGTGCAGAGAAGAGCAACCAGGATGATTAGGGGACTGGAGAGTAAAACCTTTGAAGAACGGTTGCAGGAACTGGGCCTGGCTAGTCTAGGGAAGAAGAGAAGGACCAGGGGAGACAGGATAGCAGTGTCCCAATACTTGAGGGGCTGCCCCAGAGAGGAGGAAGGGGTCAAGGTATTCTCCAAGGAACCTGAAGGCCAGACAAAGAATAATGGATGGAAACTGATCAAGGAGAGATTCAACCTGGAAATAAGGAGAAACTTTCCGACAGTGAGAACAATTAACCCATGGAACAGAAGTTGCCCTTGGAAGTTGTGGGAGCTTCATCCCTGGAGGCTTTCAAGAAGAGACTGGACTGCCATTTGTCAGAAATTGTGTATGGTCTCCTGCTTGGGCGGAGGGTTGGACTAGATGACCTACGAGGTCCCTTCCAACTGTGATGATCTGTTTAATCTGGAATTTTTGGGCCTTTCTTTGTTGTGGAATGAATTCTCTTTTCTGCCTTTCAGGCATAAAGCCGCGTTGATTTCCTCAGCTTCGGGCATTAAGGATGTGAGTGGATTTCTCTTGAAATATTAGTCCCTTTCTCTCTTTTGGTCAAAGATTTCTGCTGACTTCCTTTTATTTTCTGCTTCCAGGTCAGCAGCCTTGAACCTCACTGTGGCAAACTGCTGGGTTGAAACCTTTTTGGTTTCCCTCAATGGTAAGATATTCTGCTGAATCAGGGCTGGGGGGAGGCTGAGGTGAGACCCCCCCCGCCGGAGTCCTGTTTGTTCTTTGGGTGTTGTAAGGTGGTGCTTTCAAGATCTGATGGCAAAATTTGGAGGACACAATTTTCTATCTATGGAGTCCTTGGGGCTCTCTGAGTCCTTGGTGGCTTTCTTGTAGAACATCAGTGCTAGAAGGGAGGGAGATTGGCAGGGAGGAGGAGGAGGAAGAGGAGGACTGTGGTGGTCTCTGAGCTTGGATGAAAGTCTTTAGAGATTCTCCATCCTTCAGGTCACAGTTGTCCCAAAGGTCCTTTCTTGTTTTTTCTTTTGAAGACGTTTTGCTTCTCATCCAAGAAGCTTCTTCAGCTCTGACTGGATTGGGGGGGATCTGAGGTTGGATGTTTTCTTGCAGATGTTTTGTGACCCAGCTAGGGAACACTATCAGTGTTAGAAGGCAGGGTGGTTGGTAGGGAGGAGGAAGAGGAGGAGGAGGAGGACTGTGGGGTCCTTGGTGTTCTCTAAGCTTGGTTGTTTCTTGCAAACATTTCACGACCCAGTTAGGGAACATTATCAGTGCTAGAAGGGAGGGGGGTTTGCAGGGAGTAGTAGTAGTAGTAGTAGTAGTAGTAGTAGTAGTAGTAGTAGGAGGAGGAGGAGGAGGAGGAGGAGGAGGAGGAGAAGGAGGTGGTGGAGGACTGTGGAGTCCTTGATGCTCTCTAACTTTGGATGTTTTCTTGCAGACATTTCATGACCCAGTTAGGGAACATTATCAGTGCTAGAAGGGAGGGGGGTTTGCAGAGAAGGAGGAGGAGGAGGGGAACCTTAGGGCCCTTGGTGCTCTCTGAACTTTGCAGACATTTCATAACCCAACTAGGTAACCTCATCAGTGATAAAGGGGAGTGGGCTTTGCTCTCTGCTTATCTCTTAGTGGCTTGCCCCTCCAGTGTTGTTGAATAACATTAGAAAGGACCCTGATGGGTTGGATCTCCAACACTTCCCAATCGGCTTCAGTGCACCATATTTATGGTCAACTCTCAGCTTTGCCACTTGGGGATTCTGGGAGTTGAAGTCCACCCAACTCTTGTTGTGGTTGTTGTGTTTAGCAACTGCCTCCCTTCCTATCAGTCTGATTCACTGGAAGAATTTCCACCCCACCCCAGGTTTCCTCAGTGTCGGATTCCGTCTGCCTTCCATCTTGACTGTTATACTGGACAAAGTTTCAATCCAGTTTATTGAGGTAAGTTCCAAAGGAGGAACTGATGCTTGCTTTCCTTGGGCGTGAATTCAGGATTCCGGCAGTTGCCCTAATTAAAATCATGAGCCTCGAGCCAAGCTTCAAAAACTTCAGAGGATTTATTGTGAGCGAACATGTCGGCATGACCTGTATGAAGCTAATTCTGAATCATGTGATTTACTATCACCCATGACCCTGTTTCGCCCCCCCCAACCTCTCTGGGTGTATCATAATTCATATCCTCCAACAAAACACGTTCATAGCTGAGCGTCATCAATCACGTTCTCCATTTAGGGATTTTCGCCAGCAGAAATTCAGGTAGCTTAGTTACAATCTTTGCAAGATAAGAATGGAATGCACTTTTGGTTTTAAACTGCCACACTGCTCTTTCAAATCTCTCCCCCAACCCCCCTTCTGTCCATGGCAATTCTAAAACAGACATAGAAATGGATAGAAATGAATAGAAATGAATAGAAATGAATAGAATAGATTTCTTTATTGGCCAAGTGTGATTGGACACACAAGGAATTTGTCTTTAGTGCAAATGCTCGCAGTGTACATAAAAAGAAAAGATACATTCGTCAAGAGTCAAGAATCATAAGGTCCAACACTTAATAATAATCATAGGGTACAATAAGAATAGAATAGAATAGAATAGAATAGAATAGAATAGAATGGAGGAATGGAATGGAATAGAACAGAACAGAACAGAACAGAACAGAATAGAATAGAATAGAATAGAATAGAATAGAGGAATGGAATGGAGTAGATAATAGGAAAAGGAAAATAGAATAGAATAGAACAGAACAGAACAGAACAGAACAGAACAGAACAGAATAGAATAGAATAGAATTCTTTATTGGCCAAGTGTGGTTGGACACACAAGGAATTTGTCTTTAGTGCAAATGCTCGCAGTGTACATAAAAAGAAAAGATACAATCGTCAAGAATCATCAGGTGCAAGATATAATGATAGTCACAGGGTAATAAATCTATCTATCTATCTATCTATCTATCTATCTATCTATCTATCTATCTATCTATCTATCTATCTATCTATCTATCTATCTATCTATCTATCTATCTATCTATCTATCTATCTATCTTAGAAAAGATGTTCTGTTTGATTGTGATAAGGATATGCCCAGAAAGAAAGAAATGTTCAATGTTGTCTCCAAAATGTTGTCAAAACTTCCAGGCATCCATGAGAGGTGATCAAAGCAGCACCTGGTTTTTTTTTAGTGCAGGTTGCCCCATGAAATCCCAGCTGGGTTTCTATCACAGTGTCCTGGCTGCCATGTTGTTGTTTTTATTTTTAATGGATCCCATCCTTCAGCTGATTCAGCTTCCTTCCCTTTTTCCTTGCTCAGCACGGTCTTCTCCTGTGTATCTGAACCAGAGGACTGTTGAAAGGCTTGGAAAATGCCTTTCTTCTGAGGATTCGATTTTCCTGCTGGGAGAGCTCCGGTGCAAGGATACAGACAACTGCTTGAAAGCTGGTTCTTTTTATTTTCAGGAAGGCGAGAGATAGCAAGAAGTCTGCGTTCCTGGGGCTAGCTCTCTTTGTATGATAAGCCCCCTGATTTTTATACTTTTTTTCTCCTTTTGTGTGCGAGTGCTTGTGTTTGTATTTCTTAATGTTTTCAATCCTGTCAGGGGTTGTCTTCATTTCCGCCGGAGGGTAAACTCCGCGGGGTGGTTTGATTGGATTATCAGTTTCGTCCTAATGTTTTCTTATAGTTGTTTTGTGGCAATCTCCTGTCTGTCTCCTTTGCAATATATTTTGTGTCTTTTGTTTGTTTTGCTGATTTGGAAGGGTTTTCTTTTCTTGTTTCCCTAGTTTTCTTAATTATTTGGGCTTTTGTCTAAGGGGCTTCTTTAATACCTTTTATTTTATTCCTTTTCCTATGCAAGTTTGTTTTATGGCTGGCTTGATGTTCCCTTTGGGCTTTTCCTGACACCACTGTCCTCGTGAAGTTTCCTTTCCACAGGACCAAATCCTACGCAGCGGTCTTTTTCAAAGCAAGAGGGAGAAAGCGGGACCAGCAGGGAAGAACACCTGATGGGCTTCCCTGTTTGATGCTGCTGACTTGGGCCCAGCTGTTTCTTATTTATGCAATTCTTCTAATCAAGAAGTTGATTTTCCAGGGCAACCTGAATGGTCCTCTTTTTTTTTTTTTTTTTAAAGAGAGAATACAACCGGGCACTGGAGGTGGTATTTAAAGCCTCGCCTCTGGTGGGTGATTTGATTAAAAAGTATTTTGTGGGGTTCAAGTTTTTTCCCACTTGAAATGTCTCAAAGTCTTCTAATATGTGTTTTTTTGCCTTTGAAAATGTTTCCTTTGAAAATGTTTCACTTCTCATCAGGAAGCTCCTCCTCCTCCTCCTCCTCCTCCTGAATTGAAAAAGCTTCTTGGATGAGAGGTGAAACATTTTAAAACAAAAAGACCGAGGAAGTCCAGTTGTCTTTGAGAAAAAAGCACCTTTGGTCACTAAACGAACCAACCAGGATATCCTAAAAGTCTAATATTTGGACCACACAAAGGCCTTCTCCTCTATCCAATAGAGAAGTCAACTTGGTAAGAAGATACTTGAAGACCTTCAAGTCTTCAGATACCTAAATAAATACTGATCTCCTCTACTGAAATTTCCTCCACATTCTATATAAATATCCATTGTCCTGCAATTTGCCACAGCTGATTAACAGGCTGATGAACACCATGAAGTGACTCAACTTCACTATGAAGAAGATATTCCAGATTTGGTTGCTGGGTGAAGTTTCCCGAGAACTTAATACGTCACGCTAATGAGTTGTCTTCATGACACGTCAAGGAAGGTTGGTCAAGGGAGAGGGAAGAAAGGAGAAGGTGTCACTTAACATGGAGGTAAATATTATTTGTTGGCTTAGCGGGAAGTTCTGGTCATCTTCTAAGTTCACAACTTCTCAGCAAGGACTTGTGGTTTGGAAGAGAATTAACCTTCAAGAAGGCATGAAATGACCAGGTCTCCTTTCTTCCTTTCTCAGGAGATCCATTCTCAAGAGGAAGGTTTTATTTCAAGGAAGGATGTCATTTTATATTTTGTTCTCAATTGATGTAGAAATATAATATCGGTTTTTGTTGGTCACATGGCAGTTTGGGAGCTGGCCAGAGTTAGGGCGGCCTTATAAATCTTTTAAATAAATAATGTAAGCAACCTAGAAGTAAGGAGAAATTTAAGGAGGAACTTCCTAAGAATAAGAACAATTAACCAGTGGAACGGCTTGCTTTTGGATGTTGTGGGTGGCTCATCACTGAAGGTTTTTAAAGAAGAGATGAGACAGCCACTTGTCTGAAATGGTACAGGTTTTCCTGCTTGAGGGAGGGTTGGACTAGAAGACCTCCAAGGTGCCTTCTATTCTATTCTATTCTATTCTATTCTATTCTATTCTATTCTATTCTATTCTATTCTATTCTATTCTATTCTATTTCTATTTCTATTTCTATTTCTATTTCTATTTCTATTTCTATTTCTATTCTATTCTATTCCTTATTCCATTCCATTCCCTATTCCATTCCCGAATCCATTCTATTCTATTCTCTATATTCTACATTCCATTCTATTCCATTCCGTTCTGTTCCATTCCATTCCATTCTATTCTATTCTATTCCATTCCATTCCATTATATTCCATTATATTCCATTCCATTCCATTCCACTCCACTCCACTCCACTCCACTCCACTCCACTCCACTCCACTCCACTCCACTCCACTCTACTCTACTCCACTCTACTCTACTCTACTCTATTCTATTTCTTATTCCATTCCTATTCCCAATCCATTCTATTCTATTCTCTATATTCTACATTCCATTCTATTCATCGTCCATTCCATTCCATTCCATTCCATTCCATTCCATTCTATTCATTCATTCCATCCATTCATTCCATTCTATTCCATTCTATTCCATTCCATTCCGTCCATTCCATTCCATTCCATTCCATTCCATTCTATTCTCCGGGTAACCTCATTAGTGCTATTTGCTGTTCTCTGGACAATTGTTTTTTTATCCATTAAGTAATCCCCTCTGGAGCCTTTGTGGTGGTTGAGACCGAGAACCCAAAGTGTTAAACCAACTTTTTCAAAACCAACAGCGGAAAGTATTGTGGGAAATTCAAGAGGTCCTGGGAAACACAGACTTCAACAGTTCCCAAAGCAAATAAGTTTATTGTGAAACAGAAACATTGGCCCAACCACCCTTTCCCAAAAAGGCCCTGTTTGATGTAGGGTCTCCGAGTTACTGGGCCTTCTTTGGTTTTGGTTTTGCAAAGCAATTTCTACAATCAACAGGATTGGGGGACTGTCTGTTTCCCTTCTGACTACAGTGAGACCCCCTCTTCCCCGCACAGAGAAAGGTAGCATTTAAGGGAAGACCTCTCCAGCCAGAAGTCTGTTTTGGGGGTTTCCATGCGAGGACATTTATCTAAGGACGAAGAGAAACGCTGCAGTCCAACCAAAACCACCCCTCCATTTAATCTGCACTTACTCCATAACGTGGTCCTTGGGATAATTTTTTTTTTTTTTTGGGGGGGGGGCTGTTTGGCCTTATCTCTGCAAACATAGGTAGTAGGCCTCCCTGCCTGCTGAAATCTAACCACGGCACAGGTAAAACCCTTCGACTTACAACCACAACATCGAGCCCAACTTTTTCTGTGGCGAAGTGAGACAACGGTGACGTGAATTTTTGTCCCATTTTACACCCTGCCTTGCCGCCGTCGTTAAGTGAATCACTTGCAGTTGTTCAACGAGTCACATGGTTGTTCAGCCTATCTGGGTTCCTCTGTGGATTTTGCTCAGGTCTCCAAAAAAGGAGATCGTGTGATTTCCTTGAGACACAACAACCATCCTAAATATGAGCCGGTTGCCACGCCGTTCTGAATTTTTGATCACGTGATCCCACAATGGTCGTTACGTGTGGAAAATTGGTCATAAGTCCCCCCTCGCCCGTTTTTCCCCCTCAGTGCCATTGTCACTTTGAACGGTCACTAAATGAACTGCTGCAAGTCAAAGACCGCCTGTATTAAATTGAGAGGAGGGTCATCCATGGGAGGGGGAGGGAGGGGTTGGACTAGATGACCTCCAAGGTCCCTTCCAACTCTGTCCAACTGCTAAAGAGGTGGAAAATGAGTGAAACAGCCTCTTGCAGTCTTATCTATCGTTTTGATTTACGTTTTTTTTTTTTTCCATTTCCATTTCTTCGAGATGCCACTTTTCTAGTTGAAAAAAAAAAGAAAAGAAAAGAAAAGAAAGGAAGGCTGGAAGGATTAACTAGCTACAGGTTGGGTTTTTTTTCTTCTGGCCCCACAGATAACCCCCCCACCCCCGTCTGAAGATGCAAGGTGACTAGCCCAGGTAAAACAGGATGCCTAACTTGCCCGCATTAAAAAGTATGAAATCGGGTGGGGGAGATAAAAGATAGAACAGGGTAAGGGGTTTTCCCCCCCCCAGTCTTGCCATGATGTCCCTCTTGGTGGGTGAGGCTGAGCATCCCTGGCCCACGAAGTTGGCCGTTGCTTCACACGCAGAACACGATCATGCCCTGTGCAAACATCAGAAGTCACAAAAATGTTAGCGTGGAGGGTCTCGGAAAGCCATCAGTTGAGTTGAGGTCTTTGGGGTGTGTGTGTGTGGGTGGTGGGGTGTCTCTGAGCTTGGTTGTTTTCTTGCAGATGTTTTAGGACCCAACAATGCAATGGCATCAGTGGTAGAAGGGAGTTGAGGTTGAAGAGAGGAGGAGGAGGAGGAGGAGGAGGAGGGAGGAGGAGGAGGAGGAGGGAGGAGGAGGAGGAGGAGGAGAAGGAGGGAGAAGGAGGAGGAAGGAGAAGAAGAAGGAAGGAGAGAGAAGAAGGAGAAGGAGAAGGAGAAGGAGAAGGAGAGGAGGAGGAGAAGGAGAAGGAGAAGGAGAAGGAGAAGGAGAAGAAGGAGAAGGAGAAGGAGAAGGAGAAGGAGGAAAAGGAGAAGGGAGAAGGAGAAGGAGAAGGAGAGGAGGAAGAGGAGAAGGAGAGAAGGAAGGAGGAGGAAGGAGAAGGAGAAGGAGAAGGAAGAAGGAAGAGGAGAAGGAGAAGGAGAAGGGAGGAGAAGAAGGAGAAGGAAGGAGAGAGGAGAAGAAGGAGGAGGAGGAGAAGGAGGAGGAGGAGGGAGGAGGAGAAGGAGAAGGAGAAGAGAGGAGGAGGAGGGGAGAAGAGGAGAAGAGAGGAGGAGGAGGAGAGGAGGAGGGAGGGAGAGGAGGAGGAGAAGGAGAGAGGAGGAGAAGGAGGAGAGAAGAGAGGGAGAAGGAAGAAGGAGAAGGAAGGAGGAGAAGGAGAAGGAGAAGGAGAGGAGGAGAGGAAGGAGAAGGAAGGAAGAAGGAGGAGAGAAGAGAGAGGAGGAGGAGGGAGAAGAAGGAGAAGGAGGAGGAGAGGGAGAGGAGGAGGAAGAAGGAAGAGAAGGAGGAAGGAAGGAGAGGAGGAAGAAGAGAGGAGGAGGAAGGGAGGAGAAGGAGAGGGAGGAGAGGAGAAGAGAGGAGGAGGAGGAGGAGGAGGAGGAGGAGGAGGAGGAGGAAGGAGGAGGAGGAGAGAAGAGAAGGAGAGGAGAAGGAGAAGGAGGGCTTTGGTACTCTCTGAGCTTGGTTGTGTTCTTGCAGACATTTTAGAACCCACCAAGGCAATGGCATCAGTGGTAGAAGAGAGTGCAAGTTTGCAGAGTGGAGGAGGAGGAAGAGGAGTTCTTTGGTGCTCTATGAGCTTGGTTATTTTCTTACAGAATGTCTACTTGTGAAGCATCCCTTCATGCTCTCGAGTTGCTATAGGCCAGGGGGAATGGGGGAATCGAGCCTCACAGCTGCATAGAGGAACTTGCATTTCAGTCAAAACAAAGCATATTCCAGCCAGCAATTGTCAAGGTCATTCCCACGGAAACCCACAGTGGCTGCAGGGCAGGGGTGGGATTCTACCGGTTCGGACTGGTTCTATAGACCCGGTTGTTATGATTCTGCCCAGTTCGGAGAAACGGCAAATTGTGCCCTTGGCTGGCCCTTCCCCTGCCAGTCAGTCCTTATCGCTTGTGTGCATGTCCAACGTCACTGACTGCATTCTCCCCTGCCCAGTCACTCCTTAAAGTATTTCTCTTTTTTCCCCCTCCTGACAACCAGCTGTTCCTATGATCAGCTGGGCTGGGATTCCCCTCGCTTACTTGCTGCTTCACCCAGGAAGCTTCCCTGAGGCCCAGGAAGGCAAAAAATGGAGGGGAGGGCACAGCACCCACCACCCCCTTCATTGTTTGCCTTCCTGGGCCCCAGGGAAGCTTTCTGGAAGCAAAAACCAAAGGAAGCATCCCTGAGGCCCAGAAAGATCCAAAACGGAGTGCATGCTGTTTTTTTTCCTTCTTGCGTCCCAGGAAAGCCTTCTGGGAGCAAAAATGCCCCCCAGGAGGTTTCCCTGAGGCCCAGGAGGCCCCCCAAAATGGGGGGGGGGTTCTGCCAAAAAAGGAAGCCATGCCCGCCCAGTCACATGGCCATGCCCACCTAGCCATACCCACAGAACCAGTTGTTACAAAATTTGAATCCCACCCCTGATGCTTTACAACATATGAAATTGCTCTGTTGGGGAATGTGACTGATGACACATCTTGGGGGAGGGGGAAACAGGGTCAGAGCCAAAGCGTGAATGAAATAAGGTCAGAGTTGGCTTCACTTGGGCTGTGCCAACACGGAGCTCCTGATAAATAACTGGATTTTCTTTTGAAGCTAGGCCTGAGGCTCATGATTTAATTAGGGCATCTGTCGGAACCCTTACATAGATGTTTCAGGACCCAACTTGGTAACAACATCAGTGCTAGAAGGGAGTGGGATATGCAGAGTGGTGGAGAAGGGGGACGGAGGAGGAGGAGGAAGAGGAGGAGGAGAAAGAGAAGGCGGAGAACAAAGGGTCTTTGATACTTCCTTTGTTTTCTTGCAGAGATTTCAGGACAGGTAACAGCATCAGTGCTAGAAGGGAGAGGGTTGCAGAGAGGAGGAGGAGGAGGAGGAGGAGGAGGAGGAGGAGGAGGAGGAAGGAGGAAGAGGAGGAGGAGGAGGAGGAGGAGGAGGAGGAGGAAGAGGAATACTATGAGGTCCTTGGTGCTCTCAGTTTGTTTTCTTCCAGGTGTTTCATTACCCAAACTAAGGGTATCATCAGTACAAATCCCTCTCCCTTCTAGCACTGATGAACATACAATAACAGAGTTGGAAGGGACCTTGGAGGTCTTGTAGTCCAACCCGCTGCTCAGGCAGGAAACCTTATATTATTTCAGACAAATCGCTGCCCAATCTCTTCTTAAAAACTTCCTGTGTTGGAGCATTCAAAACTCCCGTAGCCAAGTTGTTCCACTGATTCATTGTTCTAACTATCTGGAAATTTCTTCTCAGCTCTGGGTTGCTTCTCTCCTTGACGAGTTTCCATCCAACATTTTCACCTTGCCTTCTGGTGTTTGGAAAACAGTTTGACCCCTCCCCTCATCTTCGTAGGAACCTCTCAAATATTGGAAGACTGCGATCCTGTCCCTCCTAGCCCTTCTTTTCATTAAACTAGACACACTCAATTCCTGCAACTGTTCTTTATAAGTTTTAGCCTCCAGTCTCTTCATGATCCTTTTGTTGCTCTTCTCTGCACCCTTTCCATGATGAGGTTACCTAGTTGGGTAATTAAACATTTGCAAGAAGACCACCAAGCTCGGAGAGCACCAAAGACCCCCTCCTTTCAACCCTGAGCTACCCATATTTTCCTTTAAGGCCAACCAGAATGAGTATGTGGAAAGGAGACGTTTTCCAGGGTGGTCTTACCTGTATAATCTCAATCACAGGATAATCCATCCTAACATGTATCAGAGAAGGCAATGGGATGCCGATGTTCAGGCCCTCTGAAATGGCGAAGGGAATAAGAGCTTTGAACTGTCTTTATGTTGACCTAAAACCTTCAGTGCTCAACTACGTATCTGATATTAGCACAATTGAGAAAGTCCAGAAATATTTCACAAGGAGAGTTCTCCACTCTTCTACTCGTTGTAGAATACCTTATGCCACCAGACTTGAAATTCTAGAACTAGAAAACCTTGAATTACGCGTCTTCGGTCTGACTTAAGCATGGTATATAAAATCATACATTGCAATGTCCTACCTGTCAATGAATACTTCAGCTTCAACCATAACAACACAAGAGCACACAATAGATACAAACTCAAAGTAAACCGCACCAAACTTGATTGCAGGAAATACGACTTCAGCAACAGAGGGGTCAATGTCTGGAATACTCTACCCGACTCTGTGGTTTCTTCCCAAACCCCAAAAACTTTAACCTTAGACTGTCTACTATTGACCTCACCCCTTTCCTAAGAGGTCTGTAGGGGCGTGCATAAGCACACAAACGTGCCTACCGTCCCTGTCATATGCTTATACTTATTATCTTGTAAACAATTGGCAAATCAAATAAATAAATAAATAAATAAATAAACTCTTGGGAAGCTCCCAGCAAGGTTTGGAGTAGGGGTGAAACAAGGAACTAGCCTTGTGTCATGCCCCTGTGAGAGTCTGAATCCGAGGAGGAAGATGAACCGCTGACAGGAAGTAGGTGTGTAGCTCCATCGGCTGTGGAGGAAACTGGGGAAGGGCAAAGTCTGGCTGGGCAGAGCAGCGGTGGGGTGGGGTGGGGGGTAGAACAAGGGAGAGGGAGTTCAGAGGAAGTCCCAGGCCCACCTCCTCTTCATCCTAGGACATGCAGGGAGGAACGGAGAAGGGAACAACTTGAGTTGCGTGGCTTACAGGGGAGGAAAGGGCCCTGATTCCGTTCATTACCCACACCCAGGAACGAGAGTTTAAAAGAAATGCATGCTGAATGCAGTAGCTGCTGGGAGCAAACGTGAGTTTATCTTGTGTTGACTGATTATCTGTGTTCCTGGCATCTTCCCAACCGTATTGAGTTATTGCCGTGCCTTTACATCTGGAATTCTTGCTCCTGCCCTGCTGGACTAATTACCTCATTTTGCCTTGATTGGACTTATAGTTACAGTTTTTGTTGACCACGTTTTGGACTTGATTCTCTGCAGCCAAAGGCTGCTCCTGGGAGAGTTTTTCTCCAGCCTAGAAGGTAACCAGGACATCGAGGGCAAAGTTGGAGCTAATAAAGGGATTCCAACTGATTCTCTGACTGCATTGCCTTTGTGCCACGCCCCTTTGGGTCACCACACCTTGAATCCTTGCACAGCCACAAGTGGCATCAATCTGACTCTCCGTAAGTTCCATGAAACCTTATCTGGGCAGGCAAGAAATCTCGGGAGGTTCTTGTAATATAGGCAGACCTCAATAAAGCACCTGGGTTTTCCCCCAAAATAAGACCTAACCATAAAATAAGCCCTAGCATGATTTTACAGGATGCTCATCATATAAATCCTACGCCCCAAAAATAAGCCGCGGTTAAAATTGTCAGCCAGACGGACGCGTTTAGTACTGTATTTCCTGAAAATAAGACATCGCCTGAAAACAAGCCCTTTGGAACAAAAAAATAATATAAAACTTGGTCTTATTTTGGGGGAAATATGGTAGTTGCCCTTTCATGAGTGATTTGGTTGCCTGTGCCTGACACTACCAGCACTGTGGGGGTGTTAGCTTCTCTACCTATTAACCAGTCCTGATGTTATGATGTTTCCTTCCTATAAGGGACTTAAACTAGCTTACTGTTAAAAGAATAACAAACTTGGAAGAGACCTTGGAGGTCTTCTAGTCCAACCCCCTGCTTAGGCAGGAAATTCTATTCCACTCAATGGTTGTCCAATCTCTTCTTAAAAACCTCCAGTGTTGAAGCATTTACAACTTCTGGAGGCAAGTTGTTCCACTGATGAATTGTTCTAATTGACAGGAAATGTCTCCTTAGTTCTAAGGTTGTTTCTCTCCTTGGTTGGTTTCCACCCATTGCTTCTTGTCCTGCCCTCAGGTGCTTTGGAGAATAGCTGGACCCCTTCTTCTTTGTGGCAGCCCCTCAGATATCGAAACACTGCTATCATGTCACCCCTCATCTGGACACAGGAAGCTTTCAAGGTAAGAACAAGAGTTGCTATTTGCAGAATAGCCAACTTGTAGAATAATAGGGTTGGAAGGGAGCTTGAAGGCCTTCTGGCCAACCCTCGGCTCAAACAGGAAGACACCGTTCAGGAGAGCTGAAGAAGCTTCTTGGATGAGAAGTGAAACATTTTCAAAGGAAAACCAGGAAGTTCCGTTGCCTCTTGAAAAAGTACCTTTTGGACAAACCATGACCTGGATGATGGAGAATCTTCATAGACAGGAGACACTAAACCCATGATGGCGAAATTTACGGCACGAACGCCAGAGCCCTCTCTGTGGGCATGCGTGCCATCGCCAGCTGCTCTTCTGGTTTCGGGTGCACACATGTGCAGCAGCCAGCTGGTATTTGTGGGTGCCAGAGCACCAGAAAATGGCCTGAAAAAATGGCCTGAAAACAGCCCCCCAAATGGCCTGAAAATGGCCCAAAAACTGTCTGAAAAATGGCCTGAAAGTGGCCCCCAAAATGACCTGAAAATGGCCCCAAATGGCCAAAAAAACAGGCATGCAGGCACCGGCCAGCTGGTCTTCAGATTTTGGGTAATCTGGCACACACACATGCACACGCATGCACGGGCGTTCTGGTTTGGACACCCGGTGCCGAAAAGGTTTGCCATCACTGCACTAAACCGTCCCAGACAAAGGGCTGCCCAACCACTTCTTAAAAGCCTCCAACTTCTGGGGGCAAGTAGGAAGTAGGAAGGGCAAGAGAAACGTACCATTGATATGAGGCAAGTAGGATTCGTTCAGGAGCAACCGGATCCACTTCACAAGACCAGAGACCTGAAAGGGGAAGAAAAAAAAGCAGAGTGACCTGCTGTAGAAAGTGACCAGCTCATAACCTGTCAGAAATGGTGTAAGCCAGGGGTGGGATTCAACTGGTGTTACTACTGGTTTGGTGACTACGTTTTGCATGCGCATATTGAATAATAAATAAATACTCAACAATACAAGAATATTTCCTTTCATCGGCTATCTAATTGTCCAACTTCCCTGAGCTGGAGCACATCCAGATCTTCAGTGCTTTGTGTGAAAAGCTGGCACAAGCTTGGGGGCCAACTAATTTTGGGGTCAACCCAGCAAAAGCCAAACACAGAGGTAGGAAATAAAATACAGAATAACAAGAATTGGAAGGAACCTTTGAGGTCTTCTAGTCCAACCCCCTGTTCAAGCAGGAGATGTAAAATTATTCTGGACAAATGGTTGTCCAGTCCCATCTTAAAAGCTTCCAGTGATGGAGCACCCACAACTTCTGAAGGCAATTGTTCCATTGATTAATTATTCTCACTATCAAAGTATTTATCCTGATTTCTAGGTTGCTTCTCTCCTTCATTAGTTTTCACCTGTTTGTTCTTGTCCTGCCTGAAGGTGCTTTGGAAAAGAGCTTGACCCCTTTCCTCCTCTCTGGGGCAGCCCCTCAAATATTGGAAGGCTGCTCTCCTGTCTCCCCTGGTCCTTCTCTTCCCTAGACTAGCCAGGGCCAGTTCCTGCAACCGTTCTTTGTGTGTTTCATCCTCCAATCCCCTAATCATCTTTGTTGCTTTTCTCTACACTCTTTTAAGAGTTTCAATATCTTTTTTTATAGTGTGGTGACCAAAACTGGATACAGGATTCCAGGTGTGGCCTTACTAAGGCTTTACAGAGTGGTATTAGTACCTCACTTGATCTTGATTGTATTCTTCTGTTAATGCAGCTGAGGATTGTGTTGGCTTTTTTGGCTATTGCTGCTGCACACTGCTGGCTCCTATGTAGCTGGTTGTCCACCAAGACTCCGAGATCCTTCTCACAGTTACTACTATTGAGCCAGGTACCATGTACTATGTACAATACCTGGGCGTGGGATTCAGCCGGTTCGAGCTGGTTCGGCAGAACCGGATGTTAAATTTATATCTGGTTTGCCAAACCGGTAGTTGAACTGACTGGCTGGCCCACCCACCCCACCCCACCCCTCCCAGGAGTCTCCACACGGCCTGTTTTGGATGCAGGGTCTGCGTGGAGGCTCTGGAAGGGGGAAAAACTGCCCTCCTGGAAATGGGCCTGTTCCCAGCTTCCAGAGGGCCTCTGGATCCCAGGGAGGCCGTTTTCACCCTCCCAGAGGCCCGAGGGAAGCCTCCAGACTCTGGGGAAGGCAAAAAATGGCCTTCCCAGAAGTTCCAGTAGGCCATGCCCCCCCATGGCCACGCCCACCCAGCAACTGGGCAGAAAACCGGTTGCTGGGTTTTTTGAATCCCACCCCTGACGACGCCTATGCATTTGGTTTTTCCTGCCGACTTTTATTTCTCTGACCATTGGATTTCATTTTGTTAGACAGCCCCCCCCCAATGCCCAAGGCCGACACACCTTGCTAGTTCTCACCTGCTGGGATGGTAGGTTTTACAGGACTTCACGGCCAGTTTGCAATCAGTTGCAATCGTAGACTTATTCGTTATTGGAAGATTTTGAAATCTTGGCAAACTCTAACCCTAAGGAGGCCTCATAAAGCAGCACAAACCCTTCACGTGATCTTGATTTTATCCCTCCGTCGATGCAGCCTGGGATTGCGTTGGCTTTCTTGGCCACTGCGTTGGCTGTGTGCAGCCACATGGGCTGAGGCTGGGCTCTTTCACACCCAGGACAACCCAACTGGGTCCTGCTCACAGCTTACCTAGATGCAGGTGAACGTTTGAAGCAGTGCGTGCCAAGTAGGAGGTTCAGAAGTGGCCTCCTGGAGTCCTTCCGGTTGAGTTGCCAGGAGCCCCAAACCAATTTTCCTCCCTACACCCTACTCGCAATCCCTACTCACCACTTCCTTGGTGCAGATCAACTCTTGTTTTGGGATCTGGAGGAGGACTCCCAAAATCACATTTAGGCTGTCCTGAGTGAGGCCCAGGCTGACGGCGTTGTCCCTCAGGGAGGGGAGTGGGATGGGAGACGGACTGAAAGGAACGGTCAAGAAGTGGTTTTTGGTCCGAACAATCATCTGAAAAGAGAAGAGGGAAGAAGCATGGCTGAAGGGAGTCATGCAAAGGCGGGATTCAAATTTTGTAACAACCAATTCTGTGGGTGTGTCTAGGTGGGCATGGCTAGGTGGGCACGGCCATGTGACCGGGTGGGTGTGGCTTCTTTTTTGGCAGCACCCTCACCCCATTTTTGGGCCTTCTGGGCTTCAGGGAAGCCTCCAGGGGGCGATTTTGCTCTGAGAAGGCTTTCCTGGGGTGCAAGAAGGAAAAAAAACAGAGCATGCGCTCTGTTTTGGGGCCTTCTGGGCCTCAGGGGAGCCTCCTGGGTGAAGCAGTAATAAGTGAGGAGAATCCTGGCTCAGCTGATCATAGGAAAAGCTGGTTGGCGGGAGGGGAAAAAACAAAGAAATACCTTAAGGAGTGACTGGGCAGGGAAGAACACAGTCAGTGATGTTGGGCATGCACACACAATGTTGCACATGAGTCAGATAAGGACTGACTGGGAGGGGAGAGGCCAGCCAGGGCCACGATTTGCCGTTTCTCTGAACTGCGCAGAATCATAACAACCAGTTCTATAGAACCGGTCCGAACCGGTAAAATCTCACCCCATGGAGTCATGGCAAACATAGCTCGCTACTAGTACTGTTGTAGTAATGACATGCCATAGAAATGTAAGGCTGGAAGAGACTTTAAAGGTCTTCTAGTCCAACCCCTGGCTCAAACAGGAGACCCTACAACTTTCCAGATAAATGGCGGTTGTCCAGTCTCTCCTTGAAGGCCTCCAGTGATGGATCACCCACAAATTCTGGAGGCAAACCATTATCCTGGTTAATTGTTCTTATTATCAGGACATTCCTCCTAAGTTCTAGGTTGATTGTCTCCTTGATAGTGGAATAATAGAATAACAGATTTGGAAGGGGCATTGGAAGTCTTCTGGTCCAATCCCTGGCTCAAAAAGGAGACGTTACACCATTCTGGGCAAAACCCAGACTTTTCTTGAAGGCATCCAGTGCTGGAGAACCCACGACTTTTGGAGGCGACCAGTTCCACTGATTTATTGTTCTCACTGTCAGAAAAGTTTCCATCCATTACTTCCTGCCCTGTCCTCAGGTTCTTTGGAACAGGGGTCTCCAACCTTGGCAACTTTAAGCCTGGAGGACTTCAACTCCCAGAATACCCCAGCCAGCAAAGCTGGCTGGGGCATTCTGGGAGTTGAAGTCCTCCAGGCTTAAAGTTGCCAAGGTTGGAGACCCCTGCTTTGGAGAATAGGTTGACTCCCTCTTCACATAGACTAGTGTCTAAACTTCTGGACCTTGGCCTTTCTAATTCAATCTGCCTTTGGATTATGGATTTCCTGATTTGCCACTCACAGAGGGTCAGATTAGGTAATCATACTCCTTCAGCCCTTATTCTTAACACTGGTACACCACAGGGTCGCGTGTTGAGTCCCTTACTCTATACTCTTTATGTGCACGACTGCATTCCCGCTCACGCTAGTAATACTCTTGCTAAATTTGCAGATGATACAACAGTGGTGGGACTCATCTCCGGGGGGTGGGGGATGAGTCTGCCTACCGAGATGAGGTGGACCAGTTGTTTTCGTGGTGTGGAGACAATAACTTGGTCCTCAACACCAATGGAGCTTATAGTGCACTATAGAAGGAACAGATCAGACATCCAGCCCTTGCTTATCAAGGGAGACCGAATGGAGCAAGTGGCCAGTTTTAAGTTTCTGGGGGTTACCCTAAAAGAGGACCTGACCTGGGGGGCTCACATTGCAGCCCTGGTCAAAAGGGCCCAGCAGAGATTATACTACCTGAGGCTTCTCAGAAAACAACTGAATGGAAAACTGCTGGTGACCTTCTACCGCTGCACCATAGAGAGCATCTTAACTTACTGCACCTCTGTATGGTTTGCCAATTGCACAGGGGCAGATAGGAAAGCACTCCAGAGGGTGAATGTCATTGCCCAGAGGATCATGGGTTGCCCTCTCCCCTCTTTGGAAGAGCTTCATAGCTCCCGCTGCCTTAAGAAAGTTCAAAACATTCTCAAAGATCCATCTCATCCTGGGCACCCCCTTTATTTGAACTATTACCATCTGGCAGACGGTACAGGATAATAATAAAAACAAGGACAAATAGGCTGAAAAACAGCTTCTATCCCAGGGCGGTAGCTCTTTTGAATTCTGCTATATAGTGCAGTATTGGGTGTGGTGTCAGGGGTTTTCGGTTCAATGTGTGGAGGGCGAAGGATGTGTGTTTGTGTTTATTTTCAGGGTCCTGGTCCTGGTGTGCACTGAAGATGGTGTTTGATTTCATTGTACGAGGTGCAGTGACAATCAAGTAAAGTAAACTAAATTAAACTCTGAGGCAAACCGTCAAATATTGGAAGACTGCTATCGTGTCTCCCCTGGTCCTTCTCTTCGATAGGCTAGAATTATGATGGAGGGGTCAACTGTCACCCCCACATTTCCTATAGAGTGGGCCAGATTGAAGTAGGAGGATCTCTTTTGGGGTGCTAGGAAAATCCAACCATCCCCCCCCAAAATGGGGTCTCCAGTGCTTTTGGACCACAGCTTCAGAATAGTATCTGGGAGGCCTGCTTGAGGGAAGAGCCATCAGGGTTTTTACAAGGGAGGAGATTTTTGTGTCCTCAAATAACCGAGATGTTACACCGCCTCAATTTAAGCCATTTTCGAGGCACTCGGCCAGGTGATATTTGCAAAACAGATTTCAAAGGATTTGGGATCCAGAGATTGGAGAGAGTAGAATTTCAGACGAATCGGGTGCTGTCTCACTGAGCTGGCCTAAGGCACAATTGTCGCCAGACTGGCAATTGTGGCCCATTTCTAGCCTTCTGGAACTTTGGGGAGGCCCATTTTTCACCCTCCCTGGGCTCCGGAGGCTTTCCACGAGCCTCCTGGAGGGGAAAAACAATCTTCCCTAGGCTCCAGCGGCCCTCCGGAGGCCAGAAACGGGCCCATTTCCGGCCTTCGGGAGCCTCTGGGAGGCCCATTTTTCACCCTCCCTGGGCTCCAGGGGCTTTCCACGAGCCTCCTGGAGGGGAAAAACAATCTTCCCTAGGCTCCAGCGGCCCTCCGGAGGCCAGAAACGGGCCCATTTCCAGCCTTCGGAGCCTCCGGGAGGCCCATTTTTATTTTATTTATTTTATTTATTTATTTATTTGATTTGCCAATTGTTTACAAGATAATAAGTATAAATGTATACATAGTTGTGAATACATGAAATGGGTACATATAAGAAAAATAAAAGAATAAGAGAAACAATAGGACAGGGACGGTAGGCACGTTGGTGCGCTTATGCACGCCCCCTACAGACCTCTTAGGAAAGGGGTGAGGTCAATAGTAGACAGTCTAAGGTTAAAGTTTTTGGGGTTTGGGGAAGAAACTACAGAGTCGGGTAGAGTATTCCAGACATTGACCACTCTATTGCTGAAGTCGTATTTCCTGCAATCAAGTTTGGTGCGGTTTACTTTGAGTTTGTATCTATTGTGTGCTCTTGTGTTGTTATGGTTGAAGCTGAAGTATTCATTGACAGGTAGGACATTGCAATGTATGATTTTATATACCATGCTTAAGTCAGACCGAAGACGGCGTAATTCAAGGTTTTCAAGTTCTAGAATTTCAAGTCTGGTGGCATAAGGTATTCTACAACGAGTAGAGGAGTGGAGAACTCTTCTTGTGAAATATTTCTGGACTTTCTCAATTGTGCTAATATCAGATACGTAGTGTGGGTTCCAGACTGATGAACTGTATTCGAGTATTGGTCTAGCAAATGTTTTGTATGCTCTGGTTAGTAGTGTGATATTACCAGAGAAAAAGCTACGTAGGATTAGGTTAACAACTCTTAATGCCTTTTTGGCTATGTAGTTGCAGTGGGCTCTAGCACTTAGATCATTAGAGGTGAGTATTCCAAGGTCCTTTACAGAGCTTGAGTCATCAACAAGATCTTGACTATTCAGCTTGTATTTTATTTTCTGATTTTTTTGCCAATATGTAAGACAGAGCATTTATTTGTTGAGATTTGAAGTTGCCATTTGTTTGACCACTCTGATACATAGTCAAGATCTTTTTGTAGGGTAGCAGTATTGTCTGTGGTATTGAACAGCTTTACATCATCAATGAAGAGAACGCAGTTGCTCTTAATATGATCACAGAGGTCATTTATGTAGAGTATGAAGAGAGTTGGTCCTAGAACCCTTGGGGACACCACTGTTGACAGGTACAGAATTTGATAGGATGCTCCCAATTTTGACCATTTGTTGTCTGTTTGACAGGAATGCTTCTATCCAGTTATTCAGTTGTCCAGAGATACCATAGGATTTTATTTTTAGGAGTAGTTTGTCGTGTACCACTGAATCAAAGGCTTTATAGAAGTCTATGTAGATTGCGTCTATTGCTTTGCCCTGGTCGAGTTGTGTCGTCCATATGTTTTTGCAGTGTAAGAGTTGCAGATTACAGGATAGTTTTTTTCTGAAACCAAATTGTTTATTGGAGAGTAGGTTATTTGTCTCTAAGTGAAGGATGATGGATTGGTTAATAATTGATTCCATGACTTTACAGGTGACGCAGCATAAGGAGATTGGCCTGTAATTTTCAACTAGGCTTGGGTCTCCTTTTTGAAGATGGGGATGACTGTGGCTTGTGACCATAGGTTAGGCAAGGAGCTGGTTCTGAAAGATTTTTCAAAGATTATGCTTAGAGGTTTGGCTATGGCAGTGGATAGCTTTCTTAAGAAGTAGGCACATATTCCATCCGGTCCAATAGATAGAGATGGTTTTAGGTTGCGTAGTGCTTTTTCAACATTGTCTTCTGTGAAATCGATATGTATTAGATCATTGTTGTTATCTGTGGTACGGCTAGGAAATACTGGGCATGATCCATTGCTGTTTACAAATACTGAGCCAAGAATGTGTTAAAGATGTTGGCTTTAATGGTGTCGTCGTTGCAGTCTTTACCATCAGGTCCTATCAAGGGAGGGATGGACCTTGAGTCTTTTAGTTTGTTGTTTACAAAATTGTAAAAAGCACGGGTGGAATTGGTGCTTAGAAGGTTTTCCTCTTGTTTAATGTGATAATTGGTGCATTCGGTCTTTATCTGGTGGCATAAATTTTTGTATCGGTTTTTGAAATTGGCAACGTGACCAGATTTGTTTTTCCGCCAGAGTGATCTCTTTTTGGATTGAAGTTTCCTTATTGATATGGGTAATCTGCTTTTTGTTTTGTTTTGGGAGTTGTTGTTGGTACATATAGTTTGATGACTCTTTTGACTTCAAGTAAAAATATGTTGTAATGGTCTTCAACAGTATTGCATCCAGTGAATAGAGATTGCCAATCAAGGGAAAAATCAAGGGAAAAATCAAGGGAAAAATGGGAGGCCCATTTTTCACCCTCCCTGAGTCTCTGCACGGACCTTGTACTTACCTGGCATCCAAAATGGGCCACCTGGGGACTCCTGGGAAGGGCAGGGCAGGGTAGGCAGGGCCAGCCAGAGATAGGATTTGTTGGTTCACTGAACCGGTAATTTAAAAATGATAAAATTAGCTATCGGTTCACCCAAACTGGGGTGAACCTGGTAGCAGCCCACCTCTGGTCAGCCGCCATCTCACCAGACTGACAATCGTGGCTGGAGAGGATGGTGGTGTAGTCCACTCTATCCCCAGGTCACATGGTTAGGGGAAGCTGGCTAGAATTGTCCATGCCTCCTGTTGTGGTTTGCCGGCAGCCGGTGCAGACAGCAGCGGAATCGGACAGTGGGGAAGAATGGGGACCAGTGCGGGAGTCTGGAGGGGACTCAGAGGAGGGTCCTGCATCCAATGCAGAGATGGGGCCAGAACCATCTGGGAGTGGGGTGCTGCCTCTGGAGCCTCTGGAGTCTGGCAGCAGGGAGGCAGAGGAAGAAGGGGACCCTGTTCCCAATGCATGTGTGTGTGTGTGCAGAGCTGCCAGAAGGCGAGAGCAGATGAAACAAAAGGGGCGACTCAGGAGTAAGGCTGGGAGGTGTTTGCTCCTCCCCTAAGGTATAATGGACAGGCAAAGGTAGAGAAACCTTTGCAGGAAGCAAAGTCATTCGTACTATTTGGATTAAGCCTTGAAGCTCTGTGTGGACTTTGTACTTCGGTTGTGTTTTTTTTACAGTTAATTTGGCACTTTAGTTGTTGGCAGCCATTCAAAGGAGAGAAAGGTAGGTGCTTATCTTGAGGGACTATTTGGGACTCATTACAGGCTGGGAATGCACATAATTCCCAGCATTGAAATAAAACAAGAGTTGTTTGGGTTAAGCGTGTGCTTAATTACAGTCTCAGGAAGCCTTGGTCAGAACACCTCCTTGGCCTGCTGCTTACATGCATTTTGAAGACGTAGTAAGACGGGGTGATCAACGGTTTGCTGGCCAGCTGGTATTGGATGGAGGCTGAGGTGCCCATGTGATAAAACACTGCAGGGTAAACACAGGTGTGTCATTAAAAATCCAGATGTGGACTGGACTGCATGATACATATGTGTGACAAATAATCAGAAAATTCTTCGCAAACTGTTGTGCAAGGGAGCTGAGTAATTTTGATCAGGGAGATACGTAGCAAAGCAAACTGCACATTATGCAAAACTTTTTAAGTGTGTGTGTGTGTTTGAGAGAGAGAGAGAGAGAGAGAGACAGACAGACAGACAGACAGACACACAGACACAGACACACACAGACACACAGACACACAGACACATGCACCCACACACACACAGAATTAGCAAATGGCCTCTATCCTGCTAGCTCCTTTGATTAGGTTCTGGACATTTGCTAATTTTTGAAACAGAATAACAGAAAGACGGAAAGACAGAATGTCAGAATAGCAGAATAATAAATAAAGGAATGTCAGAATAACAGAAAACAACAGACTAACGGAATAACACAGTTGGAAGGGATCTTGGAGGTCTTCTAGTCCAACCCCCTACTCTTGCAGGAGGCCCTATACTATTCCAGGACAAGTGACTGCCAAATCACTTCTTAAAAACCTCCAGGGATGGAGCCCCGACAACTTCTGGAGGCAACTTTCGTCTTAAAATCCTCTTTTCTTCATCTTATTTATGATTCCAACCCAATCAGATGCCAATCTGGCCAAAAAGACCCACAAGGGGAATAAGGAATGGGGTTTGTGCCCTTTCAACACAACTATGGTGTGTACGCGAAGGGGGAGAGTCACAATTGTGAGTTTCACCCCCTTCGGTGGGAGGAGTGCCTTCAAGACGGAGGGAGAGGCTGTCACCGTGCAAAGCTCCACCTCGTTTTAATCACAGGTGTAACAAAGAGATGGGATCATCGTCGACTTCTTTAGGCTCCCACAGAGGGGAGGACATTGGTAGGCCAAGCCATTTGTATACAAACAGTGAGCAATCCCTCCTCCTTCTAGCATTGATGATGTTACCTAGTTAGGTCATGAAATGTCTGCATGAAAACAAAACCAAGCTCAGAGAGCACCAAGGACCTCACAGTTTGTTGTGGCCCACTGGCAGCTGACGGAACTGGTAGCAGAGTCAGGCAGTAGCGAGGAAGTTGGGGAGGAACCCGGGCCAGTCTTGGGAGGCTGAGGAAGGCTCGGATGAGGGCTCTGCATCAGAGGCAGAGATGGGGCCAGGACAGGCTGACAGTCAGCAGATGCCTTCAGACGCAGACAGCAGTGAAGCGGGGGAGTTTCTGGAACCGGTTCCCAGCCTGCGCATGTGCAGGGCTACCAGAAGTCAAGAACAATTGAGAAAGCAGGGTTGGCTCAGGAGTAAGGACCCACCTCAGAGACGATTGGCCCTTCCCATAAAGACATCAAAGAGGAGCAGACGGGAGGTGAGCCTTTGCAGGAAGCAACTAGTTCATCTGGTCGATCCAAGCTTTTGAAAAGTTCTGTTTGCCTCTATATTGAGTTTGGCCTTGCCCTGCACCTGGCACTTAGTTCTCTGGCCGCATCCCAAGTGCGATAAGGTGGGTGTTTATGAACACTCTCCTGAAAGACGGTTTGTGAAGCCCGGCAGGCTGGGAATGAATATAATTCACAGCCGTGGAAATAAAAGAGATTTTGCCGGAACTAAGATTGTGTTTTATGCTTTCTAAGGAAGCCTAGGTCAGAACACAGTTCCCCTCCTCCTCTTCCTCCTCCTCCTCCTCCTCCTCCTCCTCCTCTTCCTCCTCCTCCTCCTCCACCACCACCACAACCACTATGTAAATTCTCCTCCATTCTGGCACTGATGTCATTACCTAGTTGGGTCATGAAATGTCTGCATGAAAACAATCAAGCTCGGGTTGCACCAGGGATGGGATTCTACTGGTTCAGACTGGTTCGGGTGAACTGGTAGTTCCGGTGATCATTTGGCCCCATCCACCCATTCTCTGCCCTTTCCTGGGCTTTTATTTCCTTGTTTTTGAGCACAGCTGATTTGCGTGGCAGAGCGCCTCGGCTGTTTGACTCACCGGGACTGCAGGAGAAGGTAAGTAGCTCTCTGAAAATGGGCTTTTTGAAATGCTGTGCGCGCTTGCACTCACCAAACCGGTTGTTACACCAGTTGAATTGCACCACTGGGCAGCACCGAGGACCCCCCACAACCCTGATCCACAAACATCTTCTTCCATTGTCAAGAACTCACCATCCATCGTGTAGAGATAATCGAACTTTATGATTTGCAGGAGCCGCTGCAGCGTTTCGCAGAGCTGAAAGGAAGCGGGAAGGATTAATGCAACAAATGCAAATGATAATAATAATAATGCAGTCCAGGTTGAACAGAGATTCCCCTGTGGGAAACTGACTCGGAGGAGGAAGCTGAAGAGCTGACAGGGAGTGGGAGTGTGGCTCCGTTGGCTGTGGAAGAAACTGGGGAAGGCCAAAGTCCGGCTGGGCAGAGCAGGGAAGAGGTAGAACAAGGGAGAGGGAATTTAGACAAAGACCCAGGCCCACCCCCTCTTCATCCTAGGGCATGCAGGGAGGAATGGAGAAGGGAGCAATGTGGGTTGCGTGGCTTACGGGGGAGAAAAGGGCCCTGATTCCCTCATTAGCTGCAGCTGGGAACACAGTGTTTAAAAAGGGAAGCTGCGTGCAGCAAGCTGTTGGGAGCAAATCATGAATTTATCTTGTATCATCGTGGTTTATCTGTGTTCCTGGCATCTTCCCAACTGTGTGTGTTTTGCCGTGCCTTTAAGTCTGAAATTCTTGCTCTTGCCCTGCCAAGTTTGGCTTGTTTGGACTTGAAGTTACAGTTTGTGTTGCTCATGTTTTGGACTGAATTTTCTCCAGTTAAAGGCTGTTCCTGGGAGAGTTTTTCTCCAGCCGAAGGTAACCTGGGCATTGGGGGCACAGTTGGAGATAATAAAGGAACTCTTATTGCTTATTTGACTGTGTTGCCTTTGTGCCACGGCCCTTTGGGTCATCACAGACTGGTTGGAGGGGAAAAGAGGTTTTGTGCACACTATCCATATCTCCAGGATGCTAGAATCAAATCCTAGAATCAGAATGGAGCTGGAAGGGACTTTGGAGGTCTTCTAGTCCAGCCTCCCTGCTCAAGCAGGAGATCCTAGACCATTTCAGACAAATGAATCTGGTTTCCCTCTTGACTTTGCTGGTCCGAAGGTCGCAAAAGGGGATCATGTGACCCCGGAACATTGCAACTGTCGTAAGTACATGCCAGTTGCCAAGCCTCTGAATTCTGGCCCAAAATCACATAGCCATAGGCAGGACTGGAACTCCGCATCTCCTGGTGATTGGTACAAAGTCACCCTGCTGGCTTTCATGTCTAAGGTGGGACTAGAATTCCACATCTCCTGGTGATTGGCTCAATGTCCCCCAACCAAATTTCATGCCTTAAGTGGGACTAGAACTCATCATCTTCTGGTGATTGGCCCAAAGTCACCCAGCTGGCTTTCATGCCAAAAATGGGACTAGACCTCATCATGTCCTGGTGATTGGCCCAAAACCATCCAACTGGCTTTCATGCCTAAGGCAGGACTAGAACTCCCAGCTGCCTGCTTTCTGGACTAGTGTGTTAACCACTAGAACAAACTGGCTCTACCTGTGAAGAGTTAGATTCTAGCTGATGATTGAAAATTATGTCGGGACTTACCGAGAAGAGCTGACTATCCTTGCAATTTTGAACTCGCTATGGCAGGTGCCAAAAGAATTATCGATGACTCCTAGCACAAAGTTGGAAAAACTGCCCTCTGTTTTGAAGTTCACATCGATGAAGATATCAATCCGTTCAAAATGCTTGCCGAAGAAGCTAAATGACAAAAGAGTCCTTCCAGAAAACAACAACAACAACTGCACGGCGTCAACTTGCATAGAAATGACTCTGGCCTTTTTTTTTTGAGAACTGGTGTCAACTCATAAATCATTCCTATGCCTGTTTCCGAGTTGCCATAAGAAGGAGGGTGGGGACGGCCTGAGAGAGCAGTGAGGCAGATGAAGGCCAGAAGCACATTCCACACTTATCTTGTGGATGTTGTAGCCTAGCCTACTGGATCTTCTGCCCATGAAGACCCTTAATTGGAGAATGTGATTGATGACACCCAGCCCAGTGAATGTGTTTCGTTGGAGAATCTGATTTATGACACATCCAGTGGGGTGGGGGAAAACAGGGTCATAGGTGATAGTAAATTACATGCCTCATACGGGTTAGTGCCGGACATGTTGCTCCAAATAAATCTTATGGATTCTTTTGAAGCTTGGATTGAGGCTCATGATTTAATGAGGGCAGTCATCGGAACCCTGACAACTGGACTCCATTTGGAAAAACGGACCTGGGAGAAAGGCAACTGATTGCAGACAGAGAGCTGAGAAGGACTCACAATTTAGCACTTAAGTGTAGCCTGGTCCTGACAATCATGGTGCACACTTCTTCTCACATCTCCATCTGGATGTGGGGCACAAACACCCTCACCACATGCAACCTGTGGAAGGGGAAATGGAAGGATTAATGCAACAAATGTGAATTGGTGGTCCTTGTGGAATGCAAATCATAATAATAATAATGCAGTCCAGGTTGAACAGAGATTCCCCTGTGGGAAACTGACTCGGAGGAGGAAGCTGAAGAACTGACAGGGAGTGGGAGTGTGGCTCCGTTGGCTGTGGAAGAAACTGGGGAAGGCCAAAGTCTGGCTGGGCAGAGCAGGAAAGAGGTAGAACAAGGGAGAGGGAATTTAGACGAAGACCCAGGCGCACCCCTCTTCATCCTAGGGCATGCAGGGAGGAATGGAGAAGGGAGCAATGTGGGTTGCGTGGCTTACGGGGAGAAAAGGGCCCTGATTCCCTCATTAGCTGCAGCTGGGAACACAGTGTTTAAAAAGGGAAGCTGCGTACAGCAAGCTTTTGGGAGCAAATCATGAATTGATCTTGTATCATCGTGGTTTATCTGTGTTCCTGGCATCTTCCCAACGGTGTGTGTTTTGCCATGCCTTTAAGTCTGAAATTCTTGCTCTTGCCCTGCCAAACTAATTACTTCAGTTTGGCTTGTTTGGACTTGAAGTTACAGTTTGTGTTGCTCATGTTTTGGACTGAATTTTCTCCAGTTAAAGTCTGTTCCTGGGAGAGTTTTTCTCCAGCCAAAGGTAACCTGGACATTGGGGGCACAGTTGGAGATAATAAAGGGACTCTTCTTGCTTATTTGACTGTGTTGCCTTTGTGCCACGGCCCTTTGGGTCATCACAGACTGGTTGGAGGGGAAAAGAGGTTTTGTGCACACTATCCATATCTCCAGGATGCTAGAATCAAATCCTAGAATCAGAATGGAGCTGGAAGGGACTTTGGAGGTCTTCTAGTCCAGCCTCGCTGCTCAAGAAGGAGATCCTAGACCATTTCAGACAAGTGAATCTGGTTTCCCTCTTGACTTTGCTGGTCTGAAGGTCGCAAAAGGGGATCATGTGACCCCGGAACATTGCAACTGTCGTAAGTACATGCCAGTTGCCAAGCCTCTGAATTCTGATCATGTGACCCCCACGGATGCTGCTATGGTCATGAGTGAGAAAAAAGGTCCTAATTTACTTTTTCCCCTTGTCCCGGTCAATAAATGGACCATTGTAAATCGAGGACTAACTGTATATACATGGCTCATAGAAGAGGTGTGCTTGCAGCCGCCATCTTGACTTTTTTGCCCACCCCTGTGGATGTCCCAGGGCTTCCTCCTTCATCCCCAGGGCTGAACCCCTTTGTGATTTTGATCTGCTTGGGTCTACTCCTTCCAACTTTCCAGATCAAGGGTCTCCAACCTTGGCAATTTTAAGACTGGTGGGCTTCCACTCCCAGAATTCCTCAGCCAGCTTTAAGACTGGTGGACTTCAACTCCCAGAATTCCTCAGCCAGCTTTAAGACTGGTGGACTTCCACTCCCAGAATTCCTCAGCCGGCTTGAAGACTGGTGGGCTTCAACTCCCAGAATTCCTCAGCCGGCTTGAAGACTGGTGGACTTCAACTCCCAGAATTCCTCAGCCGGCTTTTAAGGCTTGGACTTCAACTCCCAGAATTCCTCAGCCGGCTTGAAGACTGGTGGACTTCAACTCCCAGAATTCCTCAGCCGGCTTGAAGACTGGTGGGCTTCAACTCCCAGAATTCCTCAGCCGGCTTTAAGACTGGTGGACTTCAACTCCCAGAATTCCTCAGCCGGCTTGAAGACTGGTGGACTTCAACTCCCAGAATTCCTCAGCCGGCTTTAAGGCTTGTGGACTTCAACTCCCAGAATTCCTCAGCCAGCTTTAAGGCTTGTGGACTTCAACTTCCAGAATTCCTCAGCCAGCTTTAAGGCTTGTGGACTTCAACTCCCAGAATTCCTCAGCCAGCTTTAAGGCTTGTGGACTTCAACTCCCAGAATTCCTCAGCCAGCTTTGCTGGATGAGGAATTCTGGAAGTTGAAGGCCACCAGTCTTAAAATGGCAAAGGTTGGAGACCCCTGTTCCAGATCCTTTGTCTGACGGAGACACCAGGGGTCTATTTGAGAAGTACAGGCAGATGCCTTCAAGGATTTCATGGAAGAAAAGAGAACCACCTGAGCCGCTTCCTCACCAGGCTTCCCCAGTGCCATCTCTGCTGCCATGTCCAGCTACGGTTTGCCAGCTACTTACCAACCTGGGCAGGGACGTTGCGAGGACCGTTCTTACAATGGGCTTCACTTTAGCTCCTTGCAGGCTGCAGAAACAAGGAAAGATTGGAAGGAAGACGGGCTAGTTCGCTTGTAAGAAGGAGACCCAACTCTCCTGCCCACCCCTTCTTGGCCCCCTTTCTTCCCTGACCTCCCAGCAAACTGTAGCCGAATAAAACATCACTTAAGCCTTTTGGACGTCTAGGCCGCAACTGATAAAGCGCAGCTTTGAAGCAGGTGAAATTGGCAAATATCGACAGTTTAATTAAACAAGGAACATCTCCTCTTGATTTTGGAAGTTATTGGTTTGTGTAAGGGGTTTGTGGGGTGCCTGGCCCTCTCTGAGTTTCTTGCAGACGTTGCAAGACCCAACTAGGGAATGACATTAGTGCTAGTAAGGAGTGAGGTTTGTAGAGTGGGGGTGTAGAAGGAGAAGTGGGAGGAGGAGGAGGAGAAGAAGAAAAACTGTGGGATCCTTGGTGTTCTGTGAGCTTGGCTGTTTTCTTGCAGACGTTTCATGACCCAACTAAGGAACATCATCAGTGTTAGAAGGGAGTGGGATTTGTGGAGAGGAGGAAGAGGGAGAGGGAGAGGAGGAAGAGGGAGAGGGAGAGGAGGAGGACTGTGGGGTCCTTGGGGCTCTCTGAGCTTGGTGGTTTTCTTGCAGACGTTTCATGACCCAACTAGGAAACATTATCAGTGCTAGAAGGAGGGTTTGCTATCTGTTTATGTATAATGGCTTTTGTTGTCAGTGACGGTGGGTTATTTTCCTCTTCATGGTTCCTTGATTCAGTTGTTGTTTACTGTTTGCTTGTTTGTCTGAGTAGGTAATTGCTTGTTTGGGCTATTGCTTACTGGTATTTGTTAGTCCACTGTTAATCTTGGTATTGATCTCTGCTTATTTGGGTATCGATTGCTGGTGAGGAAGTGGTTTGGTGTTTTTGTTTCCTTTTTGACTGTTTGAAAGACTGGTAGATGTTGTTTATCTCAATGTGCCTGTTGATGGTTGATGGTACCCTAATCAAGGAACTATCAACTTGGATAAACAAACTAACAGTAGATCACAGTCTAATCAAGGAAGCGTTAAGAACCCTTGTGGCTGGGCTGAGAGAGTGATGGGCCCAAAATCACGTAGCCATAGGCAGGACTGGAACTCCGCATCTCCTGGTGATTGGTACAAAGTCACCCTGCTGGCTTTCGTGTCTAAGGTGGGACTAGAATTCCACATCTCCTGGTGATTGGCTCAATGTCCCCCAACCAAATTTCATGCCTTAAGTGGGACTAGAACTCATCATCTTCTGGTGATTGGCCCAAAGTCACCCAGCTGGCTTTCATGCCTAAAATGGGACTAGACCTCATCATGTCCTGGTGATTGGCCCAAAACCATCCAACTGGCTTTCATGCCTAAGGCAGGACTAGAACTCCCAGCTGCCTGCTTTCTGGACTAGTGTGTTAACCACTAGAACAAACTGGCTCTACCTGTGAAGAGTTAGATTCTAGCTGATGATTGAAAATTATGTCGGGACTTACCGAGAAGAGCTGACTATCCTTGCAATTTTGAACTCGCTATGGCAGGTGCCAAAAGAAATATCGATGACTCCTGGCACAAAGTTGGAAAAACTGCCCTCTGTTTTGAAGTTCACATCGATGAAGATATCAATCCGTTCAAAATGCTTGCCGAAGAAGCTAAATGACAAAAGAGTCCTTCCAGAAAACAACAACAACAACTGCATGGTGCCAACTTGCATAGAAATGACTCTGGCCTTTTTTTTTGAGAACTGGTGTCAACTCATAAATCATTCCTATGCCTGTTTCTGAGTTGCCATAAGAAGGAGGGGGGGACGGCCTGAGAGAGCAGTGAGGCAGATGAAGGCCAGAAGCACATTCCACACTTATCTTGTGGATGTTGTAGCCTAGCCTACTGGATCTTCTGCCCATGAAGACCCTTAATTGGAGAATGTGATTGATGACACCCAGCCCAGTGAATGTGTTTCGTTGGAGAATCTGATTTATGACACATCCAGTGGGGTGGGGGAAAACAGGGTCATAGGTGATAGTAAATTATGTGCCTCATACGGGTTAGTGCCAGACATGTTGCTCCAAATAAATCTTATGGATTCTTTTGAAGCTTGGATTGAGGCTCATGATTTAATGAGGGCAGTCATCGGAACCCTGACAACTGGACTCCGTTTGGAAAAATGGACCTGGGAGAAAGGCAACTGATTGCAGACAGAGAGCTGAGAAGGACTCACAGTTTAGCACTTAAGTGTAGCCTGGTCCTGACAATCATGGTGCACACTTCTTCTCGCATCTCCATCTGGATGTGGGGCACAAACACCCTCACCACATGCAACCTGTGGAAGGGGAAATGGAAGCTGTGAGAAAGGAGATGGTTTGAGATCATCCAGACACTTTACCTCAGACCAGATGAAATGGTGCGTGTGTGTGTTTGTGTGTGACTGTGTGTGTGTGAATTGGTGGTCCTTGTGGAAGGTCCTCACCAGAGGTGGTATTTAGCAGGTTCTGACCAGTTCTGGAGAACCGGTAGTGGACATTTTGAATAGTTTGGAGAACTGGCAAATCCCACCTCTGACTGGCCCCACCAACCCCACCTCTTCTCTGACTCCCATTGAGTCCCAGCTGATTGGCTGGGTTTCTTTTGGTTGCCCTGCACAGGAGAACGGAGCTGGAAAGCAGGTTAGTGAGGTGGGAAAGGAATGGGGATTTTACAGTATCCTTTCCCTGCCACACCCACCAAGCCACGCCCACAGAACAGGTAGTAAATTTTTTTGAATCCCACCACTGGTCCTCACCCAAAACTAAGTAAAACAGAAGGTCATCTAATTGTCAGAATTCCAAATAACAAACTCCAACTCAACAAACTCTCGGCATTTTCTCAAAGTTCCATTTTATTGGAGTTGTCATATTTGCACATCTGGGAAATCTGAGAGTTCTGGATTTTTCCTGCACAATTAAAAAAAAATCCAAACCCCATCATCCCCTGCACCCATCAGTCCATCACATGGTCCAATCATCAACCACCCCAACTGAAGACCTTCCTCAAACCCCTCTTCCCACAGGGGCAGGATGGCTTGTCCTTGACTCAGAAGATGAATGTTGTTACATCTAAACTTCCTCATCTCTGTAAGATTTCCCCCTCCCAAATTTCCCAGGCACTGAAATGTGGCAGCGTGGAAGCTTCTGAGTGAAATATGGCCTCCAAAGCTGACACTAATCTAAGCTGGCTGTAGAAGGCCTATAACTGGGTTGGGTCAACTTTTCTTAGATGTCCCAAAGGTGCTTTTTCAAGAGAAGAAGAAGCTTCTTGGATGAGAAGTGAAACATCCTCAAAGAAAAACCAGAAAGTCCAGTTGCCACCTCAAAAAACACCTTTGGGACAACCATGTCCTGGAGGACTGAGACGCTCCAAAGACATTTAGCGATACACTTTCCTAGATGAGTTGAATGGCCACCTCCAGCATTGCCCAACACAGCCATTGGGGAAACTGGGGCTGTTGGAATAAAGGGAGGTTGAGGTTGGGGAAAAGCTGGACTAGAGTATCCATCTAAGGTTGGGGGAGACTCAATTCCTAGTATCAACTACTCATAAAGTTGAGAGAAGAGAATATTTGCAGCTCAGGGTTGAACTGTGGGGTCCTTGGTGCTCTCTGGTGGTTTTCTTGCAGATACTCGAATACAGCTCATCAGTCTGGAACCCACATTATGTATCTGATATTAACACAGTTGAGAAAGTCCAGAAATATTTCACAAAAAGAGTTCTCCGCTCCTCTACTCGTTGTAGAATACCTTATGCCACCAGACTTGAAATTCTAGACCTAGAAAACCTACAACTACGCCGCCTTCGGTCCGATCTAAGTATATCTTCCCCAAACCCCAAAAACTTTAACCTTAGACTGTCTACTATTGACCTCACCCCTTTCCTAAGAGGTCTCTAGGGGGCGTGCATAAGCGCACCAACATGCCTATCGTCCCTGTCCTATTGTTTCTTTTATTTTTCTTATATGTATCCATGTATTCAAAACTATGCTTTTACTTATACCTATTATCTTGTAAGCAATTGACAAACCAAATAAAAATAAATAAATAAAGGTTTCATGATCCAGTGCTAGAAGGGGAGGGGGATTGAGGAGGCAGGGAGGGGGGGAGAAGGAGGAGGATTGTGCTGTCTTTGATGCTCTCTGAATTTGATGTTTTGTTGAAGACATGACCTAGCTAGATAATATCAACGGTGCTAGAAGGGAATGGGGTCTGTAGAGAGGAGGAAGAGGAGGAGGAGGAGGAGGAGGAGGAGTGTGGGGTCCTTAATGCTCTCCGCTCTTCTTGCATAAATTCCATGACCCAACTAGGCAACAGCATCAATGCTAGAAGGGAGGGAGGTTTGACAAGAGGAGGAAGAGGAGAAGGAGAGGGAAGGAAGATGGAGACAGGAGGAGAAGGAAAAGGAAATCAAGGGAAATGGAGAAGGAGGAGGAACGAAGAAGGAAGATGGAGAGAGGAGGAGGTAAAGGAGGAGGAGGAGGAGGAGGAGGAAGACTGTGAGGTGCTTGGTGTTCTCTGAGCCTGGTTGTTTTCTTGCAGAGGTTCAACTGAGGAACATCTTCAGTTCTAGAAGGATGGGTAGAATCTAGTTGGGTCATGAAAGGCCTACAAGAAGACAACCAAGCCTCAAAGAGCACCAAGGACACCCCCATATATGCTGCTGGGTTCAAACATGCTGTAAGTTAAGGCAGGCATCATCAGGTGAGGTGGACTAGAAGACCTCCAAGGTCCCTTCCAACCGGTTACTCTGAGATCTAACAGGTTGAAGCACAGGTAAAGCTGACAGGATGGGATGGTCTGGATAAGCGAAGTCCACAGTGGTGATAAACTCTGGGTATCCACCTTTAGGGTTGACGTCAAGAGTTGCGGGAAGAAAGGGTTAGTCAATAAAAGGCCCATTCTTGGGTTATCCTTTGAAGTGATTTCACTCCTCCCCTCCTCTTTTCCTTCTCCTCCTTTCTCCTCCTTTCCCACTTCTTCTCTTCTTCACCTTTCCCCTCTGTCCTTTTTCTCCTCCTCTTTGTCTTTTCCCTCTCCTTCTCCTTCTCTTTCCACTTCCCTTTCTCCCAGAGTGTGGGAGAATGTTAAAACAAAACCTGACTGCCATTTTTTTTTGGGGGGGGGGAGTGTGGGGCATTTTTGCAGCTGGCAGGGGTTTGTCCTTGGCAAACCAGACAATGGCTGCCACACCTGGATCTCTTCCACACCTTTCCCAACGTATTCTTGCCCTAATCCTCTATTCTGATCAGAGGGAAGGGGGCGGGGGAAGGAACGAAGATTTATTTTATTTTATTTTGGTCAATTGCTTGCAAGATAATAGGTATAAGTAAAAACATAGTTATGAATACATGGAGACATATGAGATGAGATGGGCCAAGCCATCCCCACTGTGTCCTGCTCCTGTGCCCTTTAACAAGGTCAAGAAATCCAATATCAAAGGGAGTTGAGCTAGGAAGAAAACCTTAAGTACACAAGCCATCAAAAGCACCCTTTCTTCCGCGTGGGACCCGTGCCAGGGGCTGAGGATGACAGTGTCCCTCTGGGTGCCTGGGCAGAAGACAAGGAGAGCTTTCAAGGGGAGCATTAAGGCGATGCCATGCCAAGGGATGGCCCAGCACACGGAAGGGACAGGAGTCCGGCCTTTGGCCCCGTCCTCAGCTCTGATGAAACAGGATGGGATAAGGTCAGATGGGCAAGCTAGAGTGAGGAAGCCTTCAGTAAAAAAGGAAATTATCTGTAGGGTTAAGAAACTACTCCCAGGCACACCTGCAGGGATGGTAAAAAGTGCTGCACACTTTCTCTTTCTTATTTTTTCTCTCTCTCCCTCTCTCTCTTCTACCCTCCCTCACACACACCATTTATCTATTATTTGTATCATCTATCGCCTATCATCTATCTCTCTGTCATCTCATTTTCTATTATCTCTCTCTCTCTCTCCTTTCATTCATCCATCTCTCTCTATCCATCTCTTTCTTTCTTTCTTTCTTTCTTTCTATCTACCATCTATGTATCCATATCATCTATCTATATCTATCTATCTATCTATCTATCTATCTATCTATCTATCTATCTATCTATCATCTATCTATCTATCTCTATCTACCTCTCTCTCTCTCTCTCATCTATATCTATCTATCTATCTATCTATCTATCTATCTATCTATCTATCTATCTATCTATCTATCTCTATCTACCTCTCTCTCTCTCATCTATATCTATCTATCTATCTATCTATCTATCTATCTATCTATCTATCTATTTATCTATCTCTATCAACTCTCTCTCTCTCTCTATCATCTCTCTCTCTCTCTCTCTCTCTCTCTCTCTATCTATCTATCTATCTATCTATCTCTTTATCTCTCTCTCTCTCTCTCTCTCTCTATCTATCTATCTATCTATCTATCTATCTATCTATCTATCTATCTATCTATCTATCTATCTCTATCAACCTCTCTCTCTCTCTCTATCATCTCTCTCTCTCTCTATCTATCTATCTATCTATCTATCTATCTATCTATCTATCTCTATCTCTCTCTCTCTCATCTATATCATCTATCTATCTATCTATCTATCTATCTATCTATCTATCTATCTATTTATCTATCTCTATCAACCTCTCTCTCTCTCTATCTCTCTCTCTCTCTCTCTCTCTCTCTCTCAATCTATCTAATCTATCTGTCTGCATGTCTGTCTATCTATTTGTCTCTCTCTCTCTCTCTCTCTCTCTCTCTCTCATGATGTCATCATCTATAGTTTCTATCAGCTATATTATCTATAATCTCTCTCTCTCTCTAATTTACAGAGAACAGGAATTTCCTCCTTAATTATAGGTTCTAGATGGGTCCCTCCCTGTGGAACCTCATCCCTGCTAAGGTCAGATCGGTCCCCACCCTCTTTCTAAAGGCCCTGAATTGCCCCAGACCCCAGAGAGATACGGAGCCCATACAATGGTTGGTTTGATTGTTGTCACCAGGAGGGAGGGTGGGGTGGGGTTTCATTGAATTTTGTGCCATTAGATATGGTATTCAGCTTTGTTCGGGTATTTTCCCACGTCATTGTAGTTGTGCTTTTAAAGTTGTAGCAACGTTTCGGCAGAATCTCATCTGCCATCATCAGGCTTGTATTGGTTTCCAGGCTTGAAGATGAGAATAGAGTCTCATTCATCTCTTCAGGTGTGTCTTCTGTACTTCTCACTCTGAGAATACAAATCGAGAGAAATATATATATATATATATATATATATATATATATATATATATATATATATATGTAGATGTATTAAAGCTGAAGACCAAGCCTGAAGATGTCTTTTAGCAAATGAGATCATTGCCATCATCAAACTGTATTGTGTCCGCCAGGATACTTGACAATTCAACAAAAAGCATGGGAGAAAATCTAAGAATAATATAAAGATATATATATATATATATATATATATATATATATGTATGTGTATACACACACACACACACACACATCAAGTTTCTTAATAAATAATGGCAGGGCAAGGGATCGCAGAGGCTGGCTTGAGAAATCTGACCTCAACTCTTAAGGCATCGGTTCCATCTTCAAGGTAAGCCAAACCCAGAGAAGAATGGCCTCTTTGTGGGCCAGCTGCTGAATTGGCTTTGGGGCCAATTAAAGCAACCTGCTTTGTACTCAGAAGTAGATAAGCCGAAAACACTGCAGGCTTTGCAGTTTTGTGCCTGAGATTACATGCCGTGTTTACCTTCTCCTCTGACGATCACCCTTTATCCCTGCTGTATGAGTCAGGGCCTCTTGCACTCACTGCCAGGGTGGTAAATCAGATGATCAGAAAAGGCCCTGCCCGGCCAGCCAGCCAAGAACCAGGTGGCATTATCTGAGGCAAAGGCAGAAGGACATGTGTGCAAGAGCTGATGCAAGAGATGGGACAGCAAGAGCCAGGAGAGGTGGCTCTCCTTGGCCCCAGCTCCTTCTTGTAGCTCTGCAGAGGTCAGCAGGTCTCCTGTAACAGGGATCTCCAACCTTGGCCACTTTAAGGCTTGTGGACTTCAATGCTCAGAGTTCCTCAGCCAGCTTTGCTTAAAGTCTTAGTGGCCAAGGTTGGAGACCCCTGTCCTGTAACACAATGCTCTGTTGGGTTGATAATGGCCTACCCAGAACAGGAGCATCCCTTGGAGACTGGCAAAAATCAAGGTGGGAGCTGCAACTCCATGATTGAAGTCCAGCTGCATGTTCTAGTGGTGTTTCTACTACCCTTGGTTTGTTGTCTCTTAGTCCTCCTTTGAGGATGTCCAAATGGACTTTTGCAGCTCCCAGAGCTTTGTAGGATTGGACCATGAAATGTCCTTTTTCATATTTGAAGGAGGAGGGTTTTGGTTTCCATCCATCCATTGTCATCCATCCATCCTCCATCTCCTCCATCCTCTTCCACCACCACAATCCATCCATCCATCCACTGATCTATCTACCCATCCATCATGCATCCATACATCCATCATCCATCACCCACCTGTCATCATCCACCCATCCATCCATCGTGCATCCATGTATCCATCATCCATCATCCACCACTGCAATCCATCCATCCATCCATCCACTGATCCATCTATCCATCCACTGATCCATCCATCCATCATCCATCCATCATCCATCCATCATCCATCCATCCATCCATCCATCCATCCATCCATCCATCCATCCATCCATCATGCGTCCATGCATGTATCCATGCATCCATGCATCCATGCATCCATGCATCCATGATCCATCCATCATCCATCCATCATCCATCCATCCATCCATCATGCATCCATCCATCCATCATGCATCCATCCATCATGCATCCATGCATCCATGCATCCATGCATTCATCATCCATCATCCACCACCACAATCCATCCATCCATCTACTGATCCATCCATCATCCATCCATCATCATCCACCCACCCATCCATCCATCATGCATCTATGCATCCATCATGCATCCATGCATCCATGCATCCATGCATCCATCATCCACCATCCATCCATCCACACATCCATCCATCATCCACCATCATGCATCCATCTTCATCCACCCACCCATCCATCATGCATCCATCATGCATCATCATCCATCCATCCTTCATCCATCTTCCTTCCTTCCTCTCTCCCTCCCTTCGATGGGAGACGACAATTTTATATAATTTAAGTTACACAACAGATGCAACTGGCCTCAAGATGGTTTCAAGCCATTCGGTAACAGCTCCATTTCAACCCCCATCAATAAGTGCAAAGTTGAGGTTGCCACCTCTGGCTTACTCACTCCTTGATCCACTGTTCAACATGTCCTTTGTGAGGGGCATCTGGGAACTCTATGAGCAGGAGGTGACTCTGTATCAGCGAATTCCGAAGAAACACGCTGGTGACATCTGAAAGGGAGGCAGAGGAAGTGAGGTTAATACTCTAGATCAACATTTTTCCAAGCTTGGAAACTAAGATGTGTGGAGTTCAGCTCCCAGAACTCGACAAAATTCTGCCTGGGGAATTCTGGAAGTTGAGGTCTATAGCTTCTCCAAATTGCTGAGATTGGCAAACGGTGCCCTGTGAGATGCTTGTAATTTAGAGTGTGAGTTTTTTGGACAGAAGATCAACCCCAAGTAAGAAGCTGCTCCAGCTGGATCGGATCTGGATTTAGCTTGGCGACCAACTGGTCAGGAGGGAGCTAATTCCACGGACATTTTCCTCCTCTGTTTTGGTTGGTGAACTTCTTAAACTAAAGTTTGGAGCAGTTTTGTGTGTTTTCTGCCACCTGATGGCGGGACCCACCCAACCTCGTGTTGCTGAGTTTGGACAACCGTGCCCCTAGGAAAGATTACGAGGCTCATGAATCTTTGGGATATTGGGAGGGGAGGCGGCTACCGACCATGGCACCACTGGGTAAATAATCTAACCCAATCAATATGATCTTTGTGGGGTCCTCAGTGCTCTCTGAGCTTAGTTGCTTTCTTGCAGACATTTCATTACCCAACTAGGTAACATCATCAGCTTGCATAGATGATCGCCTAGTACTAATGATGTTACCTAGTTGGGTAATGAAATGTCTGCAAAAACACCAGCTCAGAGAGCACCAAGGACCCACAGTCCTTCCTCCTTCCTTCCTTCCTTCCTTCCTTCCTTCCTTCCTTCCTTCCTTCCTTCCTTCCTTCCTTCCTTCCTTCCCTCCTTCCCTCCCTTCCCTCCCTTCCCTCCCTTCTTTCTTCCTCCTTCCTTCCCCTCCCCTCCCTCCCTTCCCAGCACTTCCAGCACTGAAGATGTCACCTAGCTGGGTAATGAAATGTCTGCAAGAAAACACCCAAGCTCAGAGAGCACCAAGGACCCCACAGTTCTCCTCCTCCCCTCCCTCTCCTCCCCTCCCTTTCATCTTCCTCCTCCTCACCTCACTCCCTTCTAGCACTGATGATGTTACCTAGTTGGGAAATGAAATGTCTGCAAGAAAACAGCCAAGTTCAGAGAGCACCAAGGACCCCACAGTCGTCCTCCTCCTCCTCCTCCACCTTCACTCTGCAAACCCCACTCCCTTCTAACACTGATGATATTGCCTAGCTGGGTCATGAAACGTCTGCAAGAAAACAGCCAAGCTCAGAGTACCAAGGATCACACAGCTCCTCCTCCTCCTCCTCACCTCACTCCCTTCTAGCACTGATGATGTTACCTAGTTGGGAAATGAAATGTCTGCAAGAAAGCAGCCAAGCTCAGAGAGCACTGAGGACCCCACAGTTCTCCTCCCCTCCCTCTCCTCCCCCTCCCTTTCCTCCTCCTCCCTTTCATCTTCCTCCTCCTCACCTCACTCCCTTCTAGCACTGATGGTGTTACCTAGTTGGGAAATGAAATGTCTGCAAGAAAACAATCCAGCTCAGAGACCACCAAGGTCCCCACAGTTCCCCTCCTCCTCCTCCTCCTCCTCCTCCTCCTCCTCCTCCTCCTCCTCCTCCTCCTCCTCCTCCTCCTCCTCCTCCTCCTCCTCCCACTCTTACTCCTCTTATTGCTCTTCCTCCCCCTCTTCTCCTCCTCTCACCCCCTCCCCCTCCTCCTAGCTGCAAGACATATTGCAAGAAAACAACCAAACTCAGGGAGCCCCAAGGACCCCTCATTTCAATTCTGAGCTACAAAATATTCCCCTTTATCAGAAACATCTCCATCCGAGTGGCATCGTTGATCTGTGTCCTTAGGGTTTTCAGGAGCCCGTTGCTTTAAATAGAAGAATTTAAAGGTTTTATGGGTTCTCTAGTTGTCATTAAGGCTCTAGAAAGAGTGCAGAGAAGAACAACCAAGATGATTAGGGGACTGGAGCCTAAAACATGCAAAGAATGGTTGCTAGAATTGGGGGTGTCTTAGTTTAATGAAGAGAAGGGCCAGGGGTGACATGATAGCAGTGTTCCAATATTTGAGGGGGCTGCCACAAAGAAGAAGGGGGTCAAGCTATTCTCCAAAGCACCAGAATGAAGAATAAGAAACAGTGGATGGAAATTAATCAAGGAGAGAAGCAGCCTGGAATTCAGGAGAAACGTCCTAACAGGGAGGACAATTAACCAGTGGAACTGCTGGCCACCAGAAGGTATGAATGCTCCAACAGTGGAAGTTTTTAAGAAAAGATTGGACAACCATTTGCCTGAAGTGGTGTCGGGTTTCCTGCCTAAGCAGGGGGTTGGACTCGAAGACCTCTAAGGTCCCTTCCGACTCTGTTATTCTATTAAGTTTCTTTTCTTTTTGGAGGAACAATAGAACTGTGGAAGCCCTATTTTTTCATCCAAAGGAAAAAAAAAAGAATCAAAGGGCAAGACCTATCGGTTGTAAATACTATCCACGCTGAGCAGGCTGCCTCTTTTCCTTTCCATGAGGCAGTTGCTTCTGGCAGAACTCCAACGTGTAAGATGGGGACGTATTCTTGGGAACCGTCCAAGGTGTCTCTTTTGTTTTGTTTTTTTGGGACAAGAGGCTCCTGGGATGGCCATGGAAGGATGAGCGCCCTGCAGCAGTGAACTTTGGAGAAAAGGTCACCCAAGGACTGGTTGCACGTGAAGAGGTGCCACAGGGGCATTGAGAAATGCTGACCGCCTACAAATATCAGAGCTGCCATGTATGGGGGTTCAGGCACGGGACTTTCTATAATGGATTTCTGAGGGTCCCTAATTTTTCCTAGTAAGCAAAGGTTCGAAGCAACAAAGACGGCCAGAGTTCTGCAGGCTAAAGTATATAAAAATATAAAGTAGAAAGAGTGCACAGAAGAGCAACCAGGATGATCATGAAGGGACTGGAGGCTGAAACGTACGATGAACGGTTGCAGGAACTGGGCCTGGCTAGTCTAGGGAAGAGAAGGACCAGGGGAGACAGGAGAGCATCTTCCAATATTTGAGGGGCTGCCCCAGAGAGGAGGAGGAGGGAGTCAAGCTATTATTCAAAGCACCTTTGAAGGCCAGGCAAGGAATAATGGATGGAAACTGAACAAGGAGAGATTCAACCTGGAAATAAGGAGAAACTTTCTGACCGGGAGAAACAATCAACCCATGGAATAGAAATTGCCCTCGGAAGTTGTGGGAGCTTCATCCCTGGAGGCTTTCAAGAACAGACTAGACTGCCCTCTGTCAGAAATGGTGTAGGGTCTCCTGCTTGGGTGGGGGGGTTGGACTAGATGACCTATAAGGTCCCTTCCCACTCTGTTAATCTGTAATCTGTATATGAAGAACAGTAGCAGGAATTGCGTATGTTTAGTCTAATGAACGAAAGGGCTGGGTATGACATGATAGCAGAGAACAGAGAACATAGAAGGGACCTTGGAGGTCTTCTAGTCCAACCCCTGCTCAAGCAGGAGACCCTACATTATCTCAGATAAATGGCTGTCCAATCTCTTCTTTAAAAACCTCCAGTGGTGAAGCACCCACAATGTTTGATGGCAAGCCATTCCACTGGTTAATTGTTCTGTCAGGAAGTTTCTTCTTAGTTCTAGGTTGCTTCTCTCCTTGGTTAATTTCCATCCATTGTTTCTTACCTTGCCTTCTGGTGTTATGAAAAATAGGTGGATCCCCCCTCTTCATTGGGGGAGCCCCTCAAATATTGGAAGACTGCTATTCATGTCATCCCTGGTCCTTCTTTTCACTAGACTAGACATACCCAATTCCTGCAACCGTTCTTTGTACGTTTCATCCTCCAGTCCCCTAATCATCTTTGTTGCTCTTCTCTGCACTCTTTCCAGAAGTCACCTAGTCCAACCCCCCGCCCAAGCAGGAGACCCTACACCATTTCTGACAGAGGGCAGTCCAGTCTCTTCTTGAAAGCCTCCAGGGATGAAGCTCCCACACCTTCTGAAAGCAACTTCTGTTCCATGGATTGATTGTTCTCCCTGTCAGAAAAATCTCTCCTTATTTCCAGGTTGAATCTCTCCTTGTTCAGTTTCCATCCATTGTTCCTTGTCTGGCTTTCGAGTGCTTTGGAGAATAGCTCAACCCCTTCCTCCTCTCTGGGGCAGCCCCTCAAATATTGGAAGACACCCTCCTGTCTCCCCTGGTCCATCTCTTCACCAGACTAGCCAGGCCCAGTTCCTGCAACCGTTCATCGTATGTTTTAATCTCCAGTCCCCTCATCATCCTGGTTGCTCTTCTTTGCAATCTTTCTAGAGTCTCAAATCTCTTTTTTATAGTGTGGTGACCAAAACTGGATGCAGGACTCTAGCTTCTCTCCTTGCTTAGCTTCCATCCATTGTTTCTTGTCCTGCCCTCTTTGGAGAATAGCTTGACTCCCTCTTCTTGTGGCGGACTTCAAATATCGGAAGGCTGCTCTCCTGTCTCCCCTGGTCCTTCTCTTCACCAGACTAGCCAGGCCCAGTTCCTGCAATTCCATTCATTGTATGTTTGAGCCTCCAGTCCCCTCATCATCCTGGTTGCTCTTCTCTGCCCTTTTTCTAGAGTCTCAACATCTTTTTAATAGTGTGGTGACCAAAACTGGATGCAGGACTCTAGGGGTGGCCTTACTAAGGCTTACTAAGGTATTAGGACCTTCCTTGAACTGTCTTTCCTTGTTGGCTGAGACCCAACAGGTATAAAGCCTCGTAATGCTCAGACTGACTGATATTTTTCCTCAAATCCTCACACGATCTTCAATATCTGGTAGAGCTCCATCGGAGTCGTGCTCTTCAGGTTGACTTCAGAAGAAGTCCCCACTTGAGGAAGAGGAGGACTCTGCCCACAAACCCACCCTCAGCTTCTTCTTTCTCAGCTGGCTACAGTAATCCCATCGCCTCCTTACCATCAAAGGGCCTGTAGTTCCCCTGTCCTCTACACAAACCAAGGGATACCTTTGATATCTAGTGGGTAGCTGACCTAGCTCAGTCTTACCATCTCTGGTAAGATATTCCATGAATGTGACTTTGACGTGAACTTTATTTTCCTTGAATCAACCCAGCTTGGTCACCTGAAGGGACTTTTCATTTGTCCCAAATGGACTTGGGAAGGTCCCATTCCCAGGTCATAGCAGGGCAGGGCTCTCTGATTCTTCTTCCAATCCCTCTTCAGGACAAATAGAGGAGCCAGTTTGGTGTAGTGGTTATGGTGCTGGCCTAGAAACCAGGTGACTGTGAGTTCTAGTCCTACTTAGGTATGAAAGCTGACTAGGTGACTTTCACCAGGAAGTTCTAGTCCTGCTTTAGGCATGTAAGTCACCTGGGTGGCTTTGGGCCAATCACCAGGAGAAGGTGAGTTCTAATCCCTACCTCGAAAGCCAATTGGGTGACTTTGAGCCAATCACCAAGAGACGGTGAGTTCTAGTCCAGCCTTAGGCATGAAAGCTGGTTGGGTGACTTTGGGCCAATCACCAGGAGACGGTGAGTTTTAGTCCCCATCTTAAGCATGCAAGCCAGCTTGGTGACCTTCAGCTAATTACTAGCAGACAATGAGTTCTAGTCCCACCTTAGCCAGATGGATGACTTTGGGCCAATTAATTTCTCCCAGCCTAATCCACCTCAGAGGATTGTTGTGGAAAAAATAGGAGGAGGAAGGAGTGTTAAATATGTTCATCACCTGGAGTTACTTATAGCATAATAAAGACAGGATAAAAATCAATCAATCAATCAATTAAGCAAGCAAGCAACCTACCTACATACCTACCAACTAACCAACCAACCAACCAACCAAACAAACAAACAAGCAAACACAATTGCCCCTAAAACATCGTTTTCTCCCTCCATCCTTGTCTTCTGGTTATTCTGCCAAGTCAACTTCATCTTGAGAAGCTGCCTCACCCCAATGTGACTAGCCCACCCCCCTCATTCCAGCAAAAGGGGGCTGCCCTGTCAGCTAAGGGAGCAGTCCCAAACCTTTCTGGCTCCGTGGAGCAACAGCAACGGTGGGAGCAGAGGGGATGCTTTCACACATGTGCCCGCCACTTGCAATGCCTGGCTCCCAATGGGACCTGGACTGGTGCCGGTCCACAGACTGGGGTTTGGGGGGGTGGGCTTCAAACTTTTTAGCAAAGGTTTCTCTGCGCTGTTGCTGGGCAGGCATTTGCATTCCTTTAGAGGGTCCTTGAGACCACCTGGAGGTTTATCTGAATCCTCAGGGTCACCCGAGTAATGCAAATGAGTGTGGAGCCTTCTTGGAATGGACTATATTGGAGACTGGAGATAAATGATGTCATATCCCTCCCCCTTTGCTGTTCAATTTGGACATAGATGACCTCTTGGACTCCTCTTCCAAACCAGCAGTCTTCTCTGTCCAAAATGTGGACTTTGCTGTCCTCAGAAGAGTGACCTTTGTCTTCTAAATGCAGAGGGACGGCTGAATCTCGTCCTAATGCATTTGTTCTCCTATGTTGCGTCATGCGTTTGTGAAGTGGCAGTTTTGTTTCCCCAATGTACAGATCTGCACAGGGCTCACTGCATTGTACTGCCTATGCCACATTGCTCGATTTGTGTCTGGGAGTTTTGTCCTTGGGGTACACAATACAATGCAGTGAGACGCGTGCAGTGCAAGGCATCCATAAAGTATCCGTGATATTCAGCTGTCTTGCAGATCTGAAGAAGGCTCCACACCCATTTACATCACTGAGGTTACCCCGAGGACTCAGATTAAACCTCCAAGTGGCCTCAACGACCCTCTAAAAGGATGCAATGAATGACCTGCAAGGAATATAATCCTTCTGTCAGGGATTATTACTGGGCAGCATGATTGATGACTCTGGGCTATGGATGTGTCCCATTGGAGAATATACATCCCAGGGGTGGGGGGAAGACCAGGGTCAAGAGTGAGATGAATGATGTATCTCAGAGTCGGCTGCACCCAGGTAACGCTGACATGGTCACTCCTAATAAATGATTATTTTAAACTCTGAAAGATGTGGCTAGAGACTCATGATTTGAATGGGATGGGTGGGTGGATTGTCGGAGCCCGGACACCTTCCTTTCCCCAGCATCCACTCAGAGCTGAAGAAGCTTCTGGGATGAGAAGCAAAACGTCTTCAAAGAAAAACCAGAAAGTTCAGCTGATATTGATGTATACTTAAAAATAAAAATCCAATAAAACTCCCCCCCCCAAAAAAGCTGATAAAAGTAACAAAGAGTTAGTCAACTTGCAGACCTGAGCTAGAAGTTAGGAATAGAGAAAATAAAATTGGATAATTGGATAACTCCTGGGATTAGGGTTTGGGTTTAGCAACCGGTTCTCTGCCTGGTTGCTAGGTGGGTGTGACCATGGTGGGTGTGGCTTAGTCGGCCTCCTGCACCGTGGTAGGGGGGGTATTTTTGCCCCCTGGGCTCTGGAGGCTTTCCTTGAGCCTCCAGGAGAGCGAAAACGGCCTTCCTGGGCTCCAGAGGCTCTGTGGATGCCAGAAACAGGCCCATTTCTGGCCTTCCCAAACTTCCGGGAGGCCCATGTTTCGCCCTCCTCAGGCTCCGGAGGCTTTCCTCGAGCTTCTGGGAGGGCAAAAACAGACTCTCCAGGCTCTCTGGAGGCTGGAAATAGGCCCATTTTTGCCCTCCACGAGCCTCTAGGAGACCCATTTTCCACCTCCCCGGGCTCCACGCCCCCCCTGCACTTACCTGGGATCCAAAACAAGCTCTTGGGGCGACCCTTGGGAGGTGAGGGGCAAGACGGGGCCAGGCCAACCGGTCATCGGAACTACTAGTAAATCAATATCTGGTTTGCCCGAACTGGTCTGAACCGGCTGAACCCCACCCCTACTCCTGGGCCATTCCCTAGCCAAGGCTTGGGAATAGAGATAGCGAGAGACCAATAGAACAAACTGTAGAATGATTACTAAAATGTTTATTAGTTAGATGGTATTTCTTATTCTCCTGCCTCGTCCCTCCTTCTCCTTTAGTGAAAATGTATAAAGCTTTCTTAATCCTTTGTCCGTGGCTCTCGGCATTTTGGCCAGGAGCCCTTTTCCTTGGGGTACTCCAACAAAAAGCCCTCAGAAAAATCTGCCACCTCGTGTCTGTCATCCCTCATTGGTTTTGGCAACCAGGCTGCGACCAGAATTGGGGACAACGTAGAGATAGCCGGTTCTTGCAATCGTTCTTGAAGCCCCTGATCATTTTCATACGGAATATTAGTTGGAAGGGACCTCAGAGTTTTCCTAGTCCAACCCCTGGTTGAGCAGTTAGTTAGGTAGTCCTTGACTGATAAGAGTTTGTTTAGGGACCGTTCAAAGTTAGAACGGCACTGGAAAAAGTGACTCATGACTTATAAAAGTCACTCTACAAAAGAGCGACTTTTTCACACTTATGACTGTTGCCGCCTCCCCGTGGTCGCATGATCCAAATTCAGACGCTTGGCAACTGACTCCTATTTATGACGGTTGCAGTATTCTAGGGGGTCACACAGTCCCCCTTTGCAACCTCCAGACCAGCCAAGTCCGACGAGGAAGCCAGATTCATTTAACAACCGTGTCACTAACTTAACACCTGCCGTGATTCACTGAACCACAGTGGAAAGGAAGGTCGTAAAATGGTTCGAAATTCACTTAACGACTGTCTCGCTTAGCAACAGAAATTTTGGGTTCTACTGTGCTCCTAAATGGGGGGGGGGGCTATCCCATTGTTCTGTCCAATCTCTTCTTAAAAATCTCTAGTGTGGGGAGCACCCACAGGTCCTCTCAGCAGGTCCCTTCCAATTCTGTTATTCTGTTATTCTTTTGTTTTAAAAGTCTTTGGTTCCCAACCTGTACAGAAATCCCAATTCTATTGCTCTTTGCCAACGCAAATCTTTGCGGAGAAGTATCCTGGAGACACTTGGGGATGATGATTTTCCCATTTTGTTCTGGGTTGTTCTACTCCTTGCATCCCATTCCGCCCTCCCCAAAAACCTACTTTCCTTACCTCCTTTCCCAGCTGGTCTTAAGCGTGGAAATTTTTTTCTTAATCTAGAGAAAGTATTGTTCACCAACATCTTTATATACCCTCCATACAGGCTGACTCGGTGATAAAATCAGCAGGACTCCATTGTGAGATTTCCAGGAGCGCATCTAAGTGTTATTTAGTTTAGCCATTCAGAAACACAATGGGATATCATTTAGGTTGTTCTTCAGAGCCTCTAATTGGGCTGGTTTGGGGCCTGAAAAGATCAGTAAAATATTAAGTCCTGGTGTCCAAGCCAGCGCCTTTCATCTGAATACACTCGAAAAGTGTTTAAAACACAACGTGTCCAGTTTGCATCAGAACACAATATGTTCCTGATAATGAAAAAAAAAAAAAAAAACACGCCATGGAGAACATCCTAGACAAATATTTTTGAATTCTGAGTGTGGTGATAGTTTGATAAGAGCCAAAACAAAAACAAAAAACCCAGGGTCATTGGAGGTTTTTAAGAAGAGACTGGGCAGCCTTTTGTCCAGAGTGGTATGGAATCTCTTGCTCCAACAGGGAGCTGGACTAGACCAGGGGTCGCCAACCTTTTGGACCTCAGGGACCACCAAACTCATCATTTTAAATCCCTCGGACCAGAGACCCTGGGAAAATCCCCAAAAAAGTCTGCAGGAAAATTCCACACCCAGTTTTCCTACCAATGGATCGTTCTTTATTTGGGATCGCAGGATACCATCTCCAGCTCCATTCTCAGGGACAGAGAGAGAGAGAGAGAGAGAGAGAGAGAGAGAGAGAGAGAGAGAGAGAGAGAGAGAGAGAGACTTTTGGCTTCATGCAAGGAAAGCAGCAGAAGCAGCCAAAGTCTTCCTTTCTCTCCCCCAAATTCCACCAGAAATGAGTCTTTGCCGGCACAGCCTCTTGGAGCAGGAGGCCTTACAGGGTCCCAGAGGGTCATTTCTGGCGGAGTTTGGGGGAGAGAAAGAAAGACTTTGGCTGCTTTCCTTGCGTGCAGCCAAAAGCAGAAGAAGAAAGAAGCAGAAAGAAGCAGCCGGGTGGCCAGGCCAGGCATGTGGGGCGCGTGGGGCGAGTTCTCCCCCTCCGTCCTTTCCCCCCTCCCCTCACTACCTCATGTTGTTTGCAATGCAAGCAACGCAAGGCCATGTGGGTGGCGCAACCTTGTGTTCCCGCACAGCCTGGATTAATTGCTTTCGGGGGGATATTTCTCTGCGGACCACCAAAATTTTCTTGCAGACCACCAGTGGTCCCCGGACCACTAGTTGGTGACCACTGGTATAGAGCAATGATTACCAACTGGTGGGCTGGGGACCACTGGTGGTCTTGGTGGTCCACAGAGAAATGTCACCTCCAAAGCAATTAATCCAGGCTGTGCAGGAACACAAGACTGTGCCGCCCACAAGATCCCTCTCATAATTCCTGCTATTGAGCCTGGTTTCACCCAGTCTGTATGCATCCTTTGGGTTTTTCTTGCTTAAGTGTAGGACTTTACTTTTCCCTACCTTGAATTTCATTTTGTTAGATACGCCCCAGGGTTCTAGTCCATCAAAGAAGTAACAGCTGGAAACTTATCAAGGAGAGATGCAACCTGGAACTAAGGTGGAATGTCCTGACAGTTAGAACAATTCACCAGTGGAACAGCTTGCCTTCAAAAGTTGTGGGTGCTCCATCACTGGAGGTTTTGAAGAGGAGGGTGGACAGCCATTTGTCTCAAATGGTATAGGGTTTCTTGCCTGACTAGAAGACCTCCAAGGTCCCTTCCAACTCTGTTATTCTGTTTGCAGCAACTAGGTATGTCTAACCTAACAAAGAGAAGGATTAGGAGTGACATGATAACAATTTTTCAATATCTCAGGGGCTGCCACAAAGAAGAGGGTGTGTGTGTGTGTGTGTGTGTGTGTGAATCTGTTGTCCAAATCACCTGAAGGCAGGACAAGAAGCAATGAATGGAAACTAATCAAAAAGAGAAGAATTAAGAAGAAATTGCTGACAGTTACAACAATTAATCAGTGGAAGGCTAGTCTCCAGAAGTTGTGGGTTCTCCATCACTGGAGTTTTTCAAGTGGAGATTAGATTCATTGGGGGAATCTAACACAACAGGCTAAGCCGAAGCTAGATAAACCATGTTATGGTATAGCACAAGGGCCTTCAAACTTGGCAAGCTTAAGACTTGTGGACTTCAACTCCCAGAATTCCTGAGCTAAGATGACTAGAGGAGGAATTCTGAGAGTTGTGAAGTCCACAAGTCTTAAAGCTGTCAAGTTTGAAGACCCCTGATCTATTACCTATCTATCATCTCTCTCTCTCTCTTCTCTCTCCATACCTACCTACCTACCTACCTACCATCTATATATCTTATCTATCTATCATCTATCTATCATCTATCACAAGGGACTTCAAACTTGGCAAGTCTAAGACTTGTGGACTCCCAGAATCCCCGAGCTAACATGACTGGAGGAGGAATTCTGGGAGTTGAAGTCCACAAGTCTTAAAGCTGTCAAGTTTGAAGACCCCTGGGTTAGATTAATGAAAAGAAGAGGGGTGACATGATAGCAGTGTTCCAATATTTGAGGGGCTGCCCCAAAGAAGAGGGGGTCAACTTATTTTCCAAAGCCCCTGAAGGCAGGACAAGAAGCAATGGATGGAAACTAATCAAGGAGAGAAGAACCTGGAACTCAGGAGAAACTTCCTAACAATGAGAACAATTAACCAGTGGAACTGCTTGCCACCAGAAATTGTGGGTGCTCCACCACTGGAGGTTTTTAAGGAGAGACTGGACAAGGGTCTTCAAACTTGGCAAGTTTAAGACTTGTGGACTTCAACTCTCAGAATTCCTGAGCTAACATGACTGTGGAAGGAATTATGGGAGTTGACCTCCACAAGCTGTCATGGTTGAAGACCCTTGATCTATCATCTATCTATCTATCTATCTATCTATCTATCTATCTATCTATCTATCTATCTATCATCTATCTATCTATCTATCTATCTATCTATCTATCTATCTATCTATCTATCATCTCTCTCTCTCTTCTCTCTCCATACCTACCTACCTAATTATCTATCTATCTATCATCTATCTATCTATCTATCTATCTATCTATCTATCTATCTATCTATCATCTATCTATCTATCTATCTATCTATCATCTCTCTCTCTCTTCTCTCTCCATACCTACCTACCTAATTATCTATCTATCTATCTATCTATCTATCTATCTATCTATCTATCTATCTATCTATCTATCTCTATCTATCATCTCTCTCTCTTCTCTCCATACCTACCTACCTAATTACCAATCAATCTATCTATCTATCTATCTATCTATCTATCTATCTATCTATCTATCTATCTATGTATCGTCTATCTATCATCTATCACAAAGGTCTTCAAACTTGGCAAGTTTAAGACTTGTAGGCTTCAACTCCCAGAATCCCTGAGCTAAGATGACTGGAGGAGGAATTCTGGGAGTTGAAGTCCACAAGTCTTAAAGCTCTCAAGTTTGAAGACCCCTGGACTACAGCATGTTGAACGGACTAGTTCTCCTTCTTTTGTCCCTTATTCTGGTTCCTGATGGACAGATGACCTATTCCAGGCCGTTGGTTTGACAGATCACCTGGAAGAGACGTGTAAATCTGGCACTGGAAAATGTCTCTGAGTTTCAAGATATCAGTGGAAATATTTATCTTGGAAGATCTTGTGAGTTTGTATCTCCGTGATTATCAAAGCCCTGAATTGGTTCTTTCATTCACGGGCAACTATATAATGGGCAGCCCAAGAAAAGATTAGGGAGGACAGATCTGAGCACACCGAGGACGCTCCATCCATCCATCCATCCATGTAAGTGAACTGTGTGATGATCCAAAGGTACCCCAGATAGTGGAAGAATCCCCTTCTTAGAAAGTTGATGGATATGTAAAATTGGAGTTAACTTGTTATGACCCATCCAGCCATTCCTGCATCTTTAGCTCCAGAGTCTGGGGTGCAACTCCAGGATATGTTCCAGCAGGATTAGGAAGGGCCACCCATGTCTTCTTCTGCAGAGTTGTAAATTGAGGTTCTCACTCTCTTCTAAAAAAAATGTTCTATCAGTTTCCTCCAATTGCCTTTTCTATGGAGAGTCATCAGATACTTCTGGGCTCCATCCCTTGAGCTGGGGGGCCCATCAGGTTAACAGATTAACAGAGTTGGAAGGGACCTTGTAGGTCATGTAGTCCAACCCCCACCCCCACCAAAGCAGGAGACCCTACACCATTTCTGACAGAGGGCAGTCAGGTCTCTTCTTGAAAGCCTCCAGGGATGAAGCTCCCACAATTTCTGAAGGCAACTTCTGTTCCATAGGTTGATTGTTCTCACTGTCAGAAAATTTCTCCTTGTTTCCAGTTGAATCTCTCTTTGTTCAGCTTCCATCCATTCTTCCTTGTCTGGCCTTCAGGTGCCTTGGAGAATAGCTTGACCCTCTCCTCCTCTCTCTGGCAGCCCCTCAAATATTGGAAGACCACTATCAAGTCTCCCCTGGTCCTTCTCTTCACTAGACTATCCATGTCCAGTTCCTGCAATCATTCATCATATGTTTTAGCCAGTGGTGGAACTGAAATAATTTAACCACCAGTTCTCTGCCCTAATGATTTCTTCCAACAACCAGTTGACCAAACTGCTCAGGAAGTTAATAACCGGTTCTCTTGAACCGGTGTGAACCGGCTGAATCCCACCACTGGTTTTAGCCTCCAGTCCTCTAATCCTCCTGGTTGCTCTTCTCTGCACTTTTTCTAGAGTCTCAACATCTTTTTTATAGTGTAATGACCAAAACTGGATGCAGTACTCTAGGTGTGGCCTTACTAAGGCTTTATAGAGTGGTATTAGTACCTCCCTTGATCTCGATTGTATCCCTCTGTTAATGCAACTTAGGATTGCATTAGCTTTTTGGGCTGCTGCTGCACACGGCTGGCTCCTATTTAGCTGGTTGTCCCCTAAGACTCCAAGATCCCTCTCACAGTTCCTGCTATTGAGCCTGGTTTCACCCAGTCTATATGGGTACTTTTTGGGTTGTTTTTTTTTTTTGGCTAAGTGTAAGACTTTAGTTTTCTCTACCTTGAGAAAAGGTCTTTGACTCTGTCCTTCTTCTAGAAGATGAGAGGGTCAATATGGGCAGAAGATCAGAAGACCAGAGACTGGGTGTTATAAGGGGAACCCATGTTCTCCAGGGCTACAGCAGCTCAGTGTCTGACATTTTGAGCCTTTGAGCCTCCACCATCATGGGAAATGATTAGAATAAAACAAAACCAGGGCTCTTCCTTCTCACTCTCTCCAAAAGCAAAAAGTGAGGTGATTTTTTTTTATTTGAGGACATCTTTAGTTTGAGGCTAAATGGCCTTCCCTTGGTTTCATCCAGATGTTTTCATCTAGAGTGAAGAGGTGTGAGGTGCACTTGGTAGTCAAATCAAAAATCATTTGATTCCCTTTGAATGTCTGGAAACCCAAAGGGATGGTGGCCTTCAGTTTGCCTCTCCTTCCATCAGATTCTTTTGAGCTCTGTCCCTTGAGTTGAGGTGCCCATCAAATCTTTGACTCTGTCCATCTTCTAGAACAAGGCCAGGGATGACATGATAGCATCGTTCTGATATCTCAGGGGTTGCCCCAAAGAATACACAGTCAAGCTATTCTCCAAAGCAGCTGAAGGCAGGACGAAAAGCAATGGATGGAAACTCATCAAGGAGAGAAGGAAAGACAATTAATCAGTGGAAGAGCTTTTCTGTAGAAGTTGTGGGTGCTCCATCCCTGGATGCTTTTAAAGAAGGGCTTGGGCAGAATGGTATAGGACAAGGGTCTTCAAACTTGGCAAGTTTAAGACTTGTGGACTTCAACTCCCAGAATCCCTGAGCTAACATGATTGGAGGAGGAATTCTGGGAGTGGAAGTCCACAAGTCTTAAACTTGCCAAGTTTGAAGACCCTTGGTATAGGATATCCTGCCTGAGCAGGGGGTGGACTAGAAGACCTCCAAGGTCCCTTCCAACTCTGTTATTCTGTTACCCAAGAGAACCAACGTAGAACTAAGGAGGAATTTCCTGACAGTGAGGACAATTAATCAGTGGAAAGACTTGCCTTCAGAAGTTGTGGGTGTTCCAACAACTTTTAAAGAAGAGATTGGGGAGCCACTTGTCTGAAATGATATAGGGTTTCCTGCCTGAGCAGGGGGTTGGACTAGAAGACCTCCAAGGTCCCTTCCAACATTGTGATGTTGAAATCCATGTCCTCCGTGGCTACCTTTTCAGTGACTTAACAGCATCTCTGTGTCTGCCATTTTCAGCCTTTGAGGCAGGGGTGGGATGCTACAGGTTCGGCCCAGTTCTACAGAACCGGTAGCTCTGAAGAGCAGTAGACCACTGCACTGGTTCGCTGCGACGACCTTTTGGTTGTCTGTTTGGCCCAGCCACCCACGGGGGCTCTTGGCTGTCCTTTATGTTAGGTTTGGAGAATAAGGAGACCAGACATCTGACCAGTGACTTTAACTCTTTAATAATAGCAGTAATAGAATAGAACAGAGCAAACTCTATGGGCAGCAGTAACCCTTTTATAGGGTTGGCTGCTGCCCTATTAACCAATAGTCTTTGTGATAAGTTCAAATAATAACCAATAAGAAGTGGCCTCATCCTGACCAATCCTCGCTCGTTGTTTGAGGACCAATCAGGTATGCAGGCCTTCAAAACCTACTTTGCATTTTATATTAGTTACTTTATTGATTCATAACACTTTATTTCCTGCTTTTTCAACCTCACCTGCTTTGCGCGGCACAGCTGAGGTTGAAAAAGCAGGAAAGAAGAGGAATTTGAAAATGCTTGTCAGCTGTCCAGGTGGCACAGCTAATGGTTTCTTGCAAATGCTGTACAGGCGTGTGCAAAACGCACTCACACCGAACCGGTAGTAACACCGGTTGAATCCCACCCCTGCTTTGAGAGTTTGCCGTGAAGGGAAAAAGGATCGGAAGGGAGCCAAATCAGGCCTCTCCTTTTATTCCCTGAATCTGAAGACTCAGGTTCTCATTCCACATTTTTACAGCCAAGGATTCGTCTCTGACTTTCTGCCAGTCGCCATGGATCAAGCCCTCAAGAGGCCCTGGGTTGGCGTGCTCGTCTTCTTCTGTGCTGCAATGCTCCCTTCGGAGTGTGGAGATTCCTGTAAAATCGTAGCTCATTTCGAGCCAGACGCGATGCTGCGTAGTAAGTAAAATGGCTGATTTCCTGCTAGCTGAGACCGCTGTAAGAATACTGGGGGGAATTTCAAAGAGGTTAGCGCTTAGCAATAGCCCTTAGACTTATATACCGCTTTATAGTGCTTTTACATCCCTCTCTAAGCAGTTTACAGAGTCAGCCTCTTGCCCCCAACAATCTGGGTCCTCATTTGACCCACCTCGGAAGGACGGGAGGATGAGTCAACCTGGAGCCAGTCAGGATCGAACTGCTGGCAGTTGGCAAAATGAGCCTGCAATACTGCATTCTAATCATTGGGAAGAAAAGAAGGATGGTTTTAATTTTAAAGAAGGAAAATACTGGGAAGGAAGGAAGGAAGGAAAATAGCAATAGCCATTAGACATATACTGCTTCATTGTCTCTTTACAGCCCTCTCTAAGCAAGTTTTATAGAGTCAGCCTATTTCCCCCAACAATCTGGGTCCTCATTTGACCCACCTGGGAAGGACGGAAGGCTGAGTCGACCTTTAGAAGGAAGGAAGGAAGGAAGGAGGGAGGGAGGGAGGAAGGAAGGAAGGAAGGAAGGAGCCCTCTCTAAGTGGTTTACAGAGTCAGCCTCTTGCCCCCAACAATCTGGGTCCTCATTTGACCCACCTGGGAAGGACGGAAGGCTGAGTCAACCTTAGGAAGGAAGGAAGGAAGGAAGGAAGGAAGGAAGGAAGGAAGGAAGGAAGGAAGGAAGGAAGGAAGGAAGGAAGGAAGGAAGGAAGGAAGGAGCCCTCTCTAAGTGGTTTACAGAGTCAGCCTCTTGCCCCCAACAATCTGGGTCCTCATTTGACCCACCTGGGAAGGACGGAAGGCTGAGTCGACCTTTAGAAGGAAGGAAGGAGGGAGGAAGGGAGGAAGGAAATGTGAAAGGCAGGAAGGTAGCAATAGCACTTAGACTTACATACCACTTTATAGTGCTTTATAGCCCCTTTAAGCAGTTTACAGAGTCAGCCTCTTGCCCCAAACAGTGGGTCCTCATTTGACCCACCTCAGAAGGAGGGGAAGCTGGGTCAACCTTGAACCTAGTGATATTTGAACTGCCAAATTGCAGGCAGCCGGCAGTCAGCAGAAGTGGCCTGCAGTACTGCATTCTAACCACTGCACCACTAAGGCTCATCTTGGTATGGAATTGGGAAGGAAGGAGGGAAGGAAGGATAGGAAAGGAAGGGAAGAACCAAAGAAAGAAAAAAGAAAGAAAAGAAAAGGAGGGAAGGAGGAACAAACAAGATGGATGAATAGAAGGGACGAAGGAAGGGAGAGAGAACGTGAAAGAAAAGAAAGAAAGAAAAAGAAAGAAAGAAAGAAAGAAAGAAAGAGAGAGAGAGAGAGGGAGGGAGGAAGGGAGGGGGAGGAAGGGAGAGTAGGAAAGAAAGAAAGAAAAAAGAAAGAAAAGAAAGAGGGATGGATGGATGAAGGAAGGAAGGAAGGAGATGGATGAATAGAAGGGATGAAGAAAGGGAGGGAGAGTGTAAAAAAAGAAATAGAAAAAGAAGGAGGGAGGGTAGGAAAGAAAGAAAAAAGAAAAAAAGAAAGAAAGGGATGGATGGATGGATGGATGAAGGAAGGAGATGGATGAATAGAATGGATGAAGGAAGAAAGGGAGAGAGAAAGTGAAAGAAAAGAAAAAAGAAAAAGAAAGAAAGAAAGAAAAAGAGGGAGGTAGGAAGGGAAGGAGGGTAGGAAAGAAAAAAAGAAAGAAATGAAAGAAAAGGATGGATGGAATGGAGGAAGTGGATTAATAGAAGGGAGGAAGGAAGCAAGGGGGAGAGAGAGAAAGAGTGAGATGGGGAAAAAAAGAAAAGAAAAAAAGAAAGGGAGGGAGGAAGAGTTTTGATTTGGGAATGTGATAAATGGTTTCTTCAGTCCCTTCTTTCACAGAAGACCCCGAAGCCTGAAAATGTAGGAAACTTTCTTTCCATTACCAGCTTTTCTCCTAGTAGTTAGTTTCCTCACAACTTTGAAAATGTTCTCTCCAAAACCTTCTAGGCATCAATTCCAGTTGGGCTGCAGCACAAACACATAGTGATCCCTCCCTCCCTCCTCCCTCCCTCCCCTCCCTTCCCCCTCCCTCCCTCCCTTTTCTTTGCTTCTTCCTTCCTTCCTTCCCTCCCTCCCTTTTCTTCTTCCTTCCTTCCTTCCTTCCTTCCTTCCTTCCTTCCTTCCTTCCTTTCTTCCTTCCTTCCTTCCCTTCCCTCCCTTTTTCTTCTTCCTTCCTTCCCTCCCTTCCCTCTTCTTCCTTCCTTCCTTCCTTCTCTCCCATTCTTCCCTTCCCTTCCTTCCTTCCTTCCTTCCTTCCTTCCTTCCTTCCTTCCTTCCTTCCTTCCTTCCTTCCTTCCTTCCTTCCTTCCTTCCTTCCTTCCTTCCTTCTTCTTCCTTCCTTCCTTCCTCCCTCCCTTCCTTCCTTCCTTCCTTCCTTCCTTCCTTCCTTCCTTCCTTCCTTCCTTCCTTCCTTCCTTCCTTCCTTCCTTCCTTCCTTCCTTCCTTCCTTCCTTCCTTCTTTTCCTTCCTTCCACCATCCATTTTCCTCCCTCCATCCCTCCCTTCCTCTATCTAGGTGGCTTGTTGAACTTGCAATCTTGTTCATGTAATAATTTAATACATCCTACAATTATTTCTTCCTCCTCTTCCACTCCTCCTCCCCCCCTCCTCCCCCCTTCCCCCATCCCCTCCTCTTCCTCCTCTCCTCTTCTCCTCCTCCTCCTCCTCCTCCTCCTCCTCCTCCTCCTCCTCCTCCTCCTCCTCCTCCTCCTCCTCCCCCCCCCCCAGTAGAAGATCACAGAATCCTTGTTTTTCAGTGGTGGTGTTGGCAAATAGAATAGAATATAGAACACATGAGGAATTTGTCTTGGTGTAAATACTCTCAGTATACATAAAGAAAAAGTACATTCGTTAAGAATCAAGAATCATAATGTACAACACTTAATGATAGTCATAGGGTACAATCAACAATCCAATCATACTAGGAAACAGTCAGTATAAATCGTAGGGATACAAGCAACAAAGTTACAGTCCTACAATCACAAGAGGGAGAGGATGGGCGATAAGGAGTGATGAGAAGATTAATAGTGATAGTAGTGGAGACTTTGTAAATAATTGAACAGTGTTGAGGGAATTCTTTGTTTAGCAGAGTGATGGTTTTTGGGGAAAAAACTGTCCTTGTGTCTAATTGTTCTGGTGTGCAGGGCTCTATAGCGTCGTTTTGAGAGTGGGAGTTGAAATAGTTTGTGTCTGGGATGTGAGGGGTCTGTAGACATTTTCACAGCCCTCTTTTTGACTCAGGGTGCAGTTTACAGGTCCTCCATGGAAGGCGGGTGGGTAGTAATTGTTTTTCCCCGCAGTTCCTAATTATCCTCTGAAGTCTGTGTCTCTCCTGTTGGGTTGCAGGACCAAACCAGACAGTGATAGACAGTTATAGAGGTGCAGATATAGAGGGTGCAGTCACTGTGAGGGGAGATGGGCTGCCCTCCCTCTTGTGCTGGGCTGGGCCTCCTTGTGGTGCAAGGTCTCATGCCTTGGGTTGGGCATCGGTTCTTTGTGTTTTATCGACCCGGGTGTCTGTGACAGGTGGGAACATTTTTGGGTGGGATGGTAGCTGTGATAAAAGGACGGGTGGAAAACATCAAATACCCCTAATGAAGAACTAATAATACATCAAGTAACAGAAAGTGCTGAGAGGAATATGCTAACAATGAAATGGAAAGAAAAAGACGACGCTGAATTCTTTACAATTTGGAACAATTGGTATAAATGGCTAACAAACAGAACCAAGAAGTGAGACAAAAAGGTGAATTGAAACAACCCTTAAGAAAGTAAAATAAAATTTTGTAAACTCTATAAAGATATAAGAATAGTAATTATAGCTAAAGATATTATTTCATCGTAGATAAACGCAATATAAGGCAATATGATATTTAAATCAAAATCTTATATAGATGCCAAGAACGTTGTTGATACCATGATGTTTTACGATGTTAAAAAAAAAAAGAAAATTAATAAAAATTATTTATAAAAAAAAAAAAAAAGAAAAGGAAGGGTGCCTCCTGCCATGGAACCTCCGTGCCATGTCACATTGTGCTGTGAGAACGCATGACTTGAATTAAGCACCGACTCTCTCTCTCTCTCTCTCTCTCTCTCTCTCTCTCTCCTCTCCCTTTTTAGTGGTTCAGGTGACTGTGGTTAAAGGGAACATTTTGCAGAAGATGGTGGAGAAGGCCATGAAAAATGGGGACAATAGCAAGATGATCAAAGGCATCAAAGGGTAAGTCAGGCTTTTTGGCCCCACCAGGCTTGGACAGATCTTGGGGTGCAAACCCCCAAATTTCCAGCCAGCAGTTGAAGACCCAACAGATGGGAAGAGGAGGGCGAGACCTTAGTTCCTAGTCAGAACGCCAGTCTATGAATCTGTAGAGAGTCTCAGCTATCCAGGTGCTTTTTCAAGAGGCAACTGGACTTGTTTTTTCTTTGAAGACGTTTCCCTTCTCATCCCAAGAGGCTTCTTCAGCTCTGAGTGGACGGTGGGGAAGTTGCAGACAGCTGGTCATTTGCATCCTTTCAGGGGGGTGTTGAGGCCGCTTGGAGGTTTCTCTGTGCCTTCAGGGCCACCTGAGTGGTGCAAGTGGTTCCTGTAGTCGGCATTTTTTTTTTTTTAGAAATCCATTTCTACTCCCACACTATTCCAAGGGTCTTCATCCCAAATTGTATAGTTAAAAATCTGTAGAGATTCTCCATCCTCCAGGTCATGGCTGTCCCAAAGGTGCTTTTTTTTCAAGAGGCAACTGGACTTTCTTTTTTCTTTTGAAGACATTTCACTTCTCATGCAAGAAGCTTCTTCAGCTCTGACAGGATGGTGGGGAAGGGAAGGATTTATGCTCCTTGCAAGCAGCTGGTCATTTGCATCCTTTTAGAGGGTCATTGAGGCCACTTGAGGTTTTATCTGTGTCCTCAGGGTCACCTGAGTGGTGCAAATGGTTCCTGTAGTCTGCAATTTTCCCCCTCTGGAAATCCATTCCTACACCCACACCTTCCAAAGGTGTGTTCATCCCCAATTCCCAAATGGGAAGGTAAGTGTCCCTTCTCATCCAAGAAGCTTCAGTTCAGCTGTAAACTGAAGAAGCTTCTTGGGTGTGACAAGCGAAATGTCTTCAAGGAAAAACAAAGGAAGTCCAGTTGCCTCTTTGGGACAACCTTGACCTGGACGAGGGATAAACTCCATAGACAAGAATGGAAAGACTTACTTTTGGATTTAATCTTGTCTGGACAGCCATTTGTCCAGAATGCTCCATCCCTTGAGGTTTTTAAGAAAAAGACTGGACAGCCATTTGTCTGGAATGGTTTAGGATCTCCTGCTTGAGCAGAAGGTTGGACTAGAAGACCTCCAAGGTCCCTTCCGAGTCGGATATTCCATATTCCATAGATGACAGTCCACCCGCAAAGAAGTCTGGTTAGTGGCCACCTCAAAGGACATCAAGAGATGTTACCATTCTCCTGAGCATCTTTTGATTCGAAAGATAGCGATGGGAGCAAGATTGGAATTCAGTTTGTAGAACCCAAAGATAGGTCTTTCTTTCGGCCCTGAGAAGTCCTCATTTATTTATTTATTTATTTATTTGATTTGCCAATTGTTTACAAGATAATAAGTATAAGTGTATACATAGTTGTGAATACATGAAATGGGTACATATAAGAAAAATAAAAGAATAAGAGAAACAATAGGACAGGGGCGGTAGGCACCATGGTGTGCTTATGCACGCCCCCTACAGACCTCTTAGGAAAGGGGTGAGGTCAATAGTAGACAGTCTAAGGTTAAAGTTTTTGGGGTTTGGGAAGAAACCACAGAGTCGGGTAGAGTATTCCAGACATTGACCACTCTATTGCTGAAGTCGTATTTCCTGAAATCAAGTTCGGTGCGGTTAACTTTGAGTTTGTATCTATTGTGTGCTCTTGTGTTGTTATGGTTGAATTTTATGGTTGTTATGTATGATTTTATATACCATGTTTAAGTCAGACCGAAGACGGCGTAATTCAAGGTTTTCTAGTTCTAGAATTTCAAGTCTGGTGGCATAAGGTATTCTACAACGAGTAGAGGAGTGGAGAACTCTTCTTGTGAAATATTTCTGGACTTTCTCAATTGTGCTAATATCAGATATGTAATGTGCAACTCATATGCAACTCATTTATCAACATTTAAGATGGTTCTCCAAGGCCTTCATCCAGTGCTCCCCCTCTGCAAAACATGCTTTCCACGGCTATTTTTCATGCTTCTCTTCTTACTCTCACAGGTTGAAAATTACAGATCTAAATATACCCGATACTTCCATGAACTTAAAGCCACATGACGGTATAAACACCAGTATGACTGTAAACATCACAGTTTCTGGGAAAAGGTGAGTGAGTGAGAGTGTGTGTGTGTGAGAGAGAGAGAGACCACTTTGGGTCTTGGTCATGGATTTAGAAGAGCCATTGGGTAGGTCTACTCTAATGAAAAGAAAGACTAGGGGGGATAGGATGGAACTGTTCCGATATTTGAGAGGCTCTTACAAAGACAAAGGGGCTCCAACGAACACGGTGGGACAGTGGCTAAGGCACTGAGCTTGTCGATCAGAAAGGTCGGCAGTTCGGCGGTTCGAATCCCTAGCGGCGTGTAAGGGAGTGAGCTCTCGTTACTTCTCCCAGCTTCTGCCAACCCAGCAGTTCGAAAGCACGTAAATATGCAAGTAGAAAAATAGGGACCCCTTTGGTGGGAAAGTAACAGCGTTTCATGCACCTTTGGCATTTCGTCGTGCCGGCCACATGACCACGGAGACGTCTCCGGACAGTGCTGGCTCTTCTTCGGCTTTGTAACGGAGAGGAGCAACGCCGCCGAGAGCTGGAAAACGACTAGCATGGATGTGCAAGGAAAGGAACCTTCACTTTTACTTACAAAGGGGTTCAGGCTATTTTCCAAAGCACCAAAAGGCAAGACAAGAAACGACATATGGAAACCAGCCAAGGGGAGAAGCAACCTAGATCCAAGGAGAAATTTACTGACAGTAAGAAGAATGAACTAGTGCAACAGAAGTTGCCACCGGAAGTTGTGGCTGCTCCGTCTCTGGAGGTTTTTAAGAAAAGACTGGACAGCCACTTGTCTGGAATGGTCTAGGGTCTCCTGCTTGAGCAGGGGGTTGGACTAGAAGACCTCCAAGGTCCCTTCTAGCTCTATTCTGATTGATTTTGTAGCATGTATTAGGAGTCGGAACATGGATGGTGGAAGGAAGAAAGGGAGGGAGGGAAGAGGAGGGAGGAAAGAAGGAAGGAAGGAAGATGGATGGTGAGGGAGGGAGGGAGGGAGGAAGATGGATGGTGGAAGGAGGGAGGGAGGGAGAAAGGAAGGAAGAAAGGAAGGGAGATGGATGGTGGAAGGAAGCAAGGAGGGAGGGAAGAAGGAGGGAGAAGAAGGAAGGAAGATGGATGGTGGAAGGAAGGGAGGGAGGGAGGGAGGAAAGAAGGAAGGAAGGAAGATGGATGGTGAAATGGAGGGAGGGAGGGAGGGAGGGAGGGAGGAAGATGGATGGTGGAAGGAAGAAAGGAAGGAGAGAAGGGAGGGGAAGAAAGGAAGGAAGATGGATGGTGCAAGGAAGGGAGGGAGGGAGGGAGAAAGGAAGGAAGAAAGGAAGGAAGAAAGGAAGGAAGAAAGGAAGGAAGAAAGGAAGGAAGATGGATGGTGGAAGTAAGGAAGGGAGATGGATGGTGGAAGGAAGCAAGGAGGGAGGAAAGAAGGGAGAGAGGAAAGAAGGAAGGAAGATGGATGGTGGAAGGGAGGGGGAGGAAGGGAGGGAGGAAAGAAGGAAGGAAGGAAGATGGATGGTGAAAGGGAGAGAGGAAGGGAGGAAGATGGATGGTGGAAAGGAGGAGGAGGAAGAATGGAGGAAGGAAGGAAGATGGATGGTGGAAAGAAGGAGGAAGAATGGAATGAAGATGGATGGTGGAAAGAAGAAAGGAAGGAAGAGGGGGAAGAAAGGAAGGAAGGAAGAGATGGTGGAAGGAAGGAAGGGAGGAAGAAGGAAGAATTAAGGAAGATGGATGGTGGAAGGAAGGGAGGGAGGGAGGAAAAAAGAAAGGAAGGAAGGAAAGAAGATGGGTAGTAGAAGGAAGGAAGGGAGGGAGGGAGGGAGAAAGGAAGGAAGATGGGTGGTGGGAGGGAGGGAGGGAGAAAGGAAGGAAGAAGGAAGGAAGGAAGGAAACGAAGGCAGTCCCAACATAATCCTTTTTCTTTTCCACCCCCAGTTTCATTGGTGGACAGATGACGATCACTGTGGTGACTGCCGTCATTATGGATGGCAAGATTTCAAAATCTCCGGATAACAAAGTGACTTTGAAGGTGGTTCAGTGTAAAGTGGTGGTGAAATCCTGTAAAACCAACCTTCCCAGCAGGTGAGAACTCGCAAGATGGGTCATATTTGAACACGGGGCCCCACCTAACAAAATTAAGTTCTGTGGTGAAAAAAAAAGGGTCAGGTTCTACATTTAGGCCAGAAAACAAAAACAAAAAACAAAGGCACAGGTACAGCATAGATGGGACCTGGCTCAATAGGAGTAACTATGACGGGGAATCTCAGAGTCCTAGTGGACAATCCCTTAAATAGGAGCCGGCCGTGTGCAGCATCAGCTGCCAAAAAAGCCAACGCAGTCCCAGGCAGCATCAGCAGAGGGATAGCATCAAGATCGCATGAAGTATTAGTACCACTTTATACAACCTTAGTAAGACCACCCCTGGAGTACTGCATCCAGTTTTGGTCACCACGATATTAAAATATATATATATCTTAAGATTCTAGAAAGAGTGAAGAGAAGAGATATGAAGAGGATTAGGGGACTGGAGGCTAAAACATACAAAGAACGGTTGCTGGGGTTGGTTGTGTCTAGTCCAGAGGTCCCCCAAACTTGGCAACTTTAAGACTTGTGGACTTCAACTCCCAGAATTCTGGGAGTTGAAGTCCCACAAGTCTTAAAGTTGCCAAGTTTGGGGACCCCTGGTCTAGTCGGATGTAAAGAAGGATTAGGGGATGACATGATGGCAGCCTTCCAGTATCTGAGGAGCTGCCATAAGGAAGAGGGGAGTCAACCAATTCTCCAAGGTACCTGAAGGCAGGACAAGAAGCAACAGGTGGAAACTAATCAAGGAGAGAATCAAGGTAGAACTAAGGAGGAATTTCCTGACTGTGAGGACAATTAACCAGTGGAACTACTTGCCTCCAGAAGTTGTGGCTGCTCTATCACCGGAGGGTTTTAATAAGAGATTGGACAACCACTTGTCTGAAATTGTATAGCGTTTCCTACTTGAGCAAAGGTCGGACTAGAACAGTGGTCGCCAACGGGGGGACTTGCCCCACATGCCCCACGCAACTGGCCTGTCCACTGGGCTGCTTCTTTCTGCTTCTTTCTTCTTCTGCTTTTGGCTGCATGCAAGGAAAGCAGCAAAAGTCTTTCTTTCGTTCCCCCAAACTCTGCCAGAAATGAGCCATTGGGACCCTGCAAGGCCTCCTGCTCCGAGAGGCTGCGCTGGTGTGACAAGTCTCACAAAGACTCATTTCTGGCAGAGTTTGGGGGAGAGAAAGGAAGACTTCTGCTGCTTCTGCTGCTTTCCTTGCATGAAGTCAAAAGTCTCTCTCTCTCTCTCTCCCCCCTCCTGAGAACGGAGCTGGAGACGGTATCCTGCAATCCCAAATAAAGAATGATTGATCAGTAGGAAAACGGGGTGAGGGATTTTCTTGCAGACTTTTTGGGGGATTTTCCCAGGGTCTCTGCTCCATGGGATTTAAAACGATGAGTTTGGTGGTCCCTGAGGTCCAAAAGGTTGGCGACCCCTGGACTAGAAGATCTCAAGGGTCCCTTCGAACTCTGTCCTTGTGTTACAGTTGTACTGTACCTGTGAATCCTAAGCAATAGCTGGGAAGTGAGACTGGAAGAAGGTTCCGTCGGAGTAGTGATTTAAGAGCTGATGCAAGGATGGGAATGAGTCAGCAAGGTTTTTGGCTGTTATCCCTTTAAGAGCCTGTATAATAAGAAGAGGCCCTGTGAGGCAACCTAGAACTAAGGAGAAATTTCCTGACAGGGAAGACAATTAACCAGTGGAACGGTTTCCCTCCAGAAGTTGTGGCTGCTCCATCACTGGAGGTTTCTAAGAAGAGACTGGGCAATCTGAAGTGGTGTCGGGTTACCTGCCTAAGCAGGGGGTCGGACTAGAAGACCTCCAAGGTCCCTTTGAACTCTGTTATTCTGTATTCTGTATTCCGTATGAACACCACACTTATCACTACAAAAATGAGGACAGGTCTGGAGGCTAAAACATATGAAGAATGGTTGCAAGAAATGGGTATGTCTAGACTAATGAAGAGGAGGATTAGGGGTGACTTGAGGAGAGACTTCCAATATCTGAGGGGTTTATTCAGGTGCTATTCTCCAAAGCACCTGAAGGCAGGGATGGAAACTGATCAAGGAGAGAAGCAACCTGGAATTAAAGAGAAACTGTGATGACTCAGGGTGGGATACAAAATAAACGCAGTCACAAAAACCCGGTGAAGCCCCTTTTATTCCTTCACTTTGCTTCCAAGCTCCAAATATCCTTGACTGGTGACAAAAAACTCCCCCACAAACAGTTACAAGAAGGAGGGAACAGCAATACTATCTTATGCTGCTGCAGACTCCCAGCGACACACTGGAAGGCCAACTGAGAGAAATGACAGATGAGCCTGGGTTCTCCTCTGCCCTTCCCAGCCTCACTGCAGCTCAAGGCCTTTCCCCCGTGAGACCACGCCCACTCCCTCTCTCTTCCCCTCTTAGGGGGGGGGGGGGGGGGGGGCCCCGCCGGCCCAGACGCTTGCCTTCCCCCCCTCCTCCTGCATCCCCCGCCCCGGACTCCCCCCCTTGTCGGCTGTTCCTCCTCTCCCTCAGAATCCGACTCTAACAAGGGCATGACACTTGTCCTTTATAATTTCTTGCCTTTGCTTGTCTTCTCTTTCAGCATGCTGCCAAAGATCGTGAATAAGTTTTTGGATTCTACGCTCGGGAAAGTCATGCCTGGTGTGGTAAGGCTAGGGACTTTAAGATGGTTCAATCATGGTTCTGGAAAGAAGGAGTGGGGGCCAGGATCTTTGAGGGACCACTTCGATTCTACCTGTTGTTCTGACCCATCTCCCCAACCATGACAAGCCCTCTGAAGTGAACTCAAAAGATTCCTTTATTAGGAACACCGGCAGACCGGCAAAAAGTTTGTCTTTCACCGCTGGCTAACAAGTCCGTCTGTCTGTCTGGGAGATGAATAGCTGTCTACCACACCAATTCATCTCTGCCCCCTTCCTTTGATCCCCAGAGCAAGGGTGGGGCTTCGCTAGCAGCGGTGGCTCTTCTGTCCCAAGGACCAGCCCATAGATTTCCACTGCTCTCCTCTCCTCAGCCTTCTGCGCATCTGCACATCAGGCACTGGCCCCAGCTGTTCCTCCTCTTCCTCATCAGCCTCCTCCAGACCTGGCTCTTCCGTCCCAAGGACCGGCCCATAGATTTCCACTGCTCTCCTCTCCTCAGCCTTCTGCGCATCTGCACATCAGGCACTGGGCCCAGCTGTTCCTCCTCTTCCTCATCAGCCTCCTCCAGATCTGGCTCTTCCGGCCCAAGGACCGGCCCATAGATTTCCACTGCTCTCCTTTCCTCTGCCTTCTCCGCATCTGCACATCAGGCACTGGGCCCAGCTCTTCCTCCTCTTCCTCCTCAGCCTCCTCCAGACCTGGCTCTTCTGTCCCAAGGACCACCCCATAGATTTCCACTGCTCTCCTCTCCTCTGCCTTCTCCGCATCTGCACATCAGGCACTGGGCCCAGCTCTTCCTCCTCTTCCTCATCAGCCACCTCCAGACCTGGGGGCTGTTGACTCTCCATCTGAGGGCTGACGACCGGCCCAGGCTCCCTCCCTCCCTCCCTCCCTCCCTCTCTCTCTCTCTCTCCTCTCCCTCTCTCTCTCTCTGCCAGCTTCATTCCCTCTTCCCCCTCGGAGCTCTCAGGTTGCCAGGATGCTGACCCGACTCCCGTGCCTCCTCTCCTCCTTTGATTTGGCTGCTGTCGGTTGTGGCTGACAGGCCACAACACCTGTCTTATAGGTTGGGCAAGAGGAACACACTTCTGGTCCCATCTAGTAATTTCAGGCGCGCGTACAACTAGACCCTTGCTTGCAGAGTTCAAGGGAACTACGTTGGTGCCGCTCGAGAAAGCCTTCGTAAGGCCCCACCTGGAATCCTGCGTCCAGTTTTGGTTACCACATTATAAAAAAAGATGTTGAGATTTTGGAGAGAAAAAAAATGCAGAGAAGAGTAACTAGGATGATTAAAGGCTGGAGATCAAAACATATGAAGAACGGTGGTAGGATTTGGGTTTGGCTAACCCAGAGAAAGGAAGGACAAAGGGGGACAGGTCAGCAGTATCCCAGTATTTGAGGGTCTGTCATAAAGAAGTGGGGGGGGGGGTCAAGCTATTCTCACTGTTAATTGTCCTCACTGTCAAGAAGTTTCTCCTTCGTCTTAGTTTGCTTCTCTCTCTGTTCCGTTTCCATCTATTGCTTCTTGTTTGGAAAATACATTGTCCCCCTTTCTTTCTGGCAGCCCCTTAAAAGCCTGTTGCCTATCAACTCGTGAGTAAAGCATCTGAGCCATTTTCTCCTTTCAGTGGTCCATGAAAGTACATCTATAGTATGTAGATAATAAAGTCAAAAAAAGGTGAACAACATTTTTACAGAACTGTAGATAAGTTGAGGCTGGGTGTGACAAGGAATGGCAGGGAGGGGAGGGGCCAGGGGAGGCACCCCTTGACGTGAGTGACACTGAGTTGGTCATGCACACACAGTCACATGACCACCCAGCCATGCCCAGCCGGTCATGTGACCACCAAGCCACGCCCAGCCAGCAAGCCACACCCACTAAATTAAGACACGCCCACAGAACCAGTTGTTCAAAAATTTGAATCCCACCCCTGGGGCCCTTTGCCTTTCCATGCTGGCTTGATGCTAGCTTGCTGGCTGGTGTGGTGGTGGGCACAGAGGCAGAGTGGTCAGGCCCGAAGGGTGTCTGCAAGATGGGGTTTTGCCCACCCTCCCCATTGTCTCCCCCTGCACACACACACACACACCTGCCCAAGAAGATCTCGCTCAGGCATCTGCTGTTCTTGTCCAACTGTGTCTCCTTTCTGTCTCCCTTGCTTTCCAGTTGTGCCCAGCAGCCGACATAATTGTGAGCAAGCAGGCAGAAGGATTTGACGAAATGATGAGTGAGTGTCTTTGTTTCGGTCAGACCTGCCCCAACTTAAATCTGTAAACAGACACCATCCTTGGTCTGCTTTGTTGAGAGAAGTATACCATGTTTTCCCCAAAATAGGACCCTGTCTTATATTTTTTTTCTGCCACCAAAAAAGGCACTAGGTCTTATTTTGGGGGGACGTTATTCACTCACTTGCGTGTGTCACCTCCGGCCTCCTTTTCGCTGTCAGAAGCCTTCAGGAACTTCTTCTGCAGCCAGCAAGGCTTTCCTGAAGGCCTCTGCAGCCAATATCAGAGCTCAGGATCGATCCAGAGCTTTGCCCTCAGCTCCAGAGGCCTTCAGGAAAGCCTTGCCAGCCTTGCCAGCTGCAGAAGAAATGGGCCATCCAGGCAGGTGTCGGGGTGTGCGAGGCCTGGCTACAACTGTCCAAAGGTAAGTAGTAGGGCAGCTCCACTTCTCCCCCTATCCCCACCCTAGCTTAATTTTTACCCGTGCACTCTGGAGTGGGTGGGGTCTTAATTAGGGCTTATTTTTTGGGGGTAGGGCTTATATTGGGTACATGTGTAAAAATCAAGCTAGGACTTACTTTCAGGGTAGGTCGTATTTTCGGGAAACAGGGTAGTTTATTAGAGATCAAGCGTATTGCAAGAGTGCAAAGCCGGAACTGAAAATTGTGTGCCAAAATTTCGATTTTCTACTTTTCCTTCCCCAAACTGTCTCTCATTGCCCACCCCATTATAACCAGCCAGGTCCAGGCAAGATCTTTTCATGATGGTCAGCCCAAAGCAACCATTTGGTATGCACCCTGCCCTCCTTCTTCCAGCTGGGTGACCTTGAGGCAGCGTCTCAAGGAGATGCCGCACTTACTTTCATTTCCCCAAGCATTTCCTGGGGAAATGAAAGTAAGAGGCTGTAACTCAGGGCTGCCCCAAAGAAGAGGGAGTCAAGCTATTCTCCAAAAGCACCTGAGGGCGGGACAAGAAGCAATGGGTGAAAACTCACCAAGGAGAGAAGCAACTCTGAACTAAGGAGAGATTTTTCTGAGTCAGAACAATTAACCAGTGGAACAACTGGCCTCTAGAGGTTGTAAATGCTCCCACACTGGAAGGTTTTAAAAAGAAGTTGGATAACTGTCTGGAGAGGTGTAGGGTTTCCTGCCTAAGCAGGGAGTCAGACTAGAAGACCTCCAAGGTCCCTTCCAACTCTGTTATTCCATTCCATTCCATTCCATTCCATTCCATATCTTCTCTTCTCTTCTCTTCTCCTCTTTTCTCCCCTTCCCTCTTCTCTTCTCTTCTCTTCCCTTCCTTTCCATATTTTCTATTCTGTTCTGTTCTGTTCTGTTCTGTTCCATTCCATATTTTCTCTTCTCTTCTCTTCTCTTCTCTTCTCTTTTCTTCTCTTCTCTTCTCTTCTCTCTTCTCTTCTCTTCTCTTCTCTTCTCTTCTCTTCTCTTCTCTTCTCTTCTCTTCTCCCCTCCCCTCCCCTCCCCTCCCCTCCCCTTCCATATTTTCTATTCTGTTCTGTTCTGTTCTGTTCTGTCCCATTCCATATTTTCTCTTTCTCTCTTCTCTTCTCTTCTCTTCTCTTCTCTTCTCTTCTCTTCTCTTTCTTCTTCTCTTCTCTTCTCTTCTCTTCTCTTCTCTCTCTCTTCTCCTCCCCTCCCCTCCCCCCCTCCCCTTCCATATTTTCTTTCTATTCTGTTCTGTTCTGTTCTGTTCTGTCCCATTCCATATTTTCTCTTCTCTTCTCTCTCTTCTCTTCTCTTCTCTTCTCTCTCTTCTCTTTCTCTTCTCTTCTCTTCTCTTCTCTTCTCTCTCTCTCCTCTCCTCTCCTCTCCTCTCCTCTCCCTCTCCCCCCTCCCTCCCCTTTCCTTCCATATTTTCTATTCTGTTCTGTTCTGTTCCGTTCCATTCCATTCCACTCTATTCTACCCCCCACCCCCCAGTTCATGACAGTCTGTCACTGCATAGAGCCCAAGCAAGCATATAGTGGCAGTTGACAGCTGAATTTAAGGCAGCTTAGCTGGAGTTGGGCTGTTCTCGTCCATCATGCCAGCTCCCATCATGCCATCGCCTCTGACCTCATGCCAAAATGTGAGAATGGAACCATCTTGTCCAAGAGAAAGGGAACAGGTGGGTGAAGGTGGGGTGGTGGTGGCGGCTACCGCCAGATGCCTTGACCTTCTGGAGGGCTGCAGGAGACAGTCTGGGGATACACTGGCACCCCAAAGACCAACATTTTGAGTTTTCCCTACCTCTTTGGGGAGAAGGCGATCTGAAGGTCCTCTTTCCACAGTCAACTGTTCAGTTGACTTTTGCTCTTTGCAACTGGTGGGGGTCCTGGATGGAGTGGGGGGGGAATGTGCTGAGGTTGTTCCACTGAGGATGTCCTCTAAGATGAAGTAAGAGCGTTGGATCCTGTCAATTTTAGGAAGGTTTGGATAAGACACGAAGAAGAAAAATCCCAAGCCGCTTCTTCCTAAACTTTAGAGATGTTGGCTTATTGACTTGGTGGCCAGAGAATCCCATTGTTGCACAGAATTCAGTTTATGTCCCAGAAAAGCTCACAGGATTGAAATGGTCGAATTAGAGAATCAATAAGTGAGAATCCAAATGGTTCTTTTTCCAAAAACTGAAACAAGAGCCATATCTCAGAATCTTGTACATGGCCTCCTTCTAGTTCAGGGGTCAGCAACCTTAAACACTCAAAGAGCCACAAAGGTTCTAACCGGAAGCCCCCATTCAATTCTGGAGCTGACTGGAAGTCCGGTTCCCCCACCATAGAGTCTCCTCCTAGCATGGAGTCCTTTTCCTGCTGAATGGAAGTCCGGTTCCCCACCATAGAGTCTCCTTCTAGCATGGAAGTCCTTTTCCTCTGCTGACTGAAGTCCGGTTCCTCCTAGCACCATAGAGTCTCCTCCTAGCACGGCATCCTTTTTCCTCTGCTGAATGGAAGTCCGGTTCCCCCACCATAGAGTCTCCTCCTAGCGTGGTGTCCTTTTTCCTCTGCTGAATGGAAGTCCGGTTCCCCCACCATAGAGTCTCCTCCTAGCACGACATCCTTTTTCCTCTGCTGAATGGAAGTCCGGTTCCCCCACCATAGAGTCTCCTCCTAGCATGACATCCTTTTTCCTCTGCTGACTGGAAGTCCGGTTCCCCCACCATAGAGTCTCCTCCTAGCGTGACATCCTTTTTCCTCTGCTGAATGGAAGTCCGGTTCCCCCACCATAGAGTCTCCTCCTAGCACGACATCCTTTTTCCTCTGCTGACCTGAAGTCCGGTTCCCCACCATAGAGTCTCCTCCTAGCACGACATCCTTTTTCCTCGGCTGACTGGAAGTCCGGTTCCCCCACCATAGAGTCTCCCCTAGTGCAGCATCCTTTTTCCTTTTACTGACTGTCAACAGGGAGCCTCAGCAGAGGGATGAAAGAGCCACATGCGGCTCCAGAGCTGCAGGTTGCTGACCCCTGTTCTAGTTTCTCCACATTTCTCCACATTTTTTTACTACCGTTTCTGTGGGCATGTCTAGGTGGGCGTGTCTAGGTGGGCATGGCCATGTGATTGGGTGGGTGTGGCTTTTTTTTCAGCATCTCCACCCCTTCTTGGTCTTCTTGGTCTCAGGGGAGCCTCGGGGGGCGTTTTGCTCCCAGGAAGCTTCCCCTCCCTCCATTTTTTCCTTCCTGGGCCTCCGGGAAGTCTCCCGGGCAAAGCAGTAAGAAGTGAGGGGAACAGCTGAGGTAAAAAAAACCTTAAGGAGTGACTGGGTGGGTGAGCATTAGGCGGATGGGGTGAGTGAGCATCGGGCATTGGGCAGGTGGAGTAAGCGAACGAGCGGCAACTGGGCGACCGGGTTGGGGGCATGGCCAGCCAGAAGTTACTACCGGTTCGGCAACCCACACCAAATCCTTGCTACCGGTTTACCTGAACCGGTGAGAACCGGTGTGAACCAGCTGAATACCACTACTGGATTGCATGTAACCTTGCAACTCCCAGTTTATAACTCCCAAGATGTCACTGGCAGAAATAGCGCCTCCTGGAAGGCGCAGTAGTTATATCTGGTTTGAGGAACTGCTGGAAGAAACCATATTTTAATGCAATGCCTGGACACAATTTCTGTATCTTTCCTAGAAAAGAAACCTATAGGGACTAGTGGATATATTTCATATGAAGTGGCGGAAAAACCACAGGTCCACCCAAGTTACGTCAACATTGATCTCAAGGTAAGAGGGGTTGGATACGTTATTGATCACACACCCCTATTTTTTTTTAACCAGGGGCACGATTTTGGGGTAACGTTTGACCCAAGAACACCTCCTCCCCAATTAGGTCAACCAGCTGTTCTAAAAGATCAGTGGTCACTTCACCCTACTAGAAAAACAAAAATGGCAGGGAAACATCTGTGCTATAGGAATTTGATTCCGATGATTAGAACAATTAACCAGTGGAATGGCTTGACTTCAGAGGTTGTAGGTGTTTTCCATCACTGGAGGTTTTCAAGAAGAGATTGGACAGCCTTCTGTCTGAAATGGTCTAGGGTGAGGGTCTCCTGCCTGGGCAGGGGGTTGGACTAAAAGACCTCCAAGGTCCCTTCCAATTCTTTCCCTTCCCTTCCTTTCCCTTCTCTTCTGTCCCTCCCCCCTCCCCTCCCTTCCTATTCCCTTCTATTCTATTCTATTCATTCTATTCTATTCTATTCTATTCTATTCTATTCTCTATTCCTCTATTCCCTACTCCCTCTACCTTACTCTACTCTTTTTCTATTCTGTTCTATTCTATTCTATTCTATTCTATTCTATTCTATTCTATTCTATTCTATTCTGTTCTATTCTATTCTATTCTATTCATCCTCTCACTCCTCACTCCTCTTCTCCTCATTTCTCTTCTCCTCTCCTTTCTCTTCTCTTCTCTCCTCTCTCCTCTCCTCTCCTAGTCCCTGTCCTATCCTATCCTATCCATCCTACCCTACCCACCCTACCCTACCCTACCCTATCCTATCCCTGTTCTATTCTACAGTCAACTTTCTAGGGTGACTTCCAATTGCTATGCAACATGAAGAGTTCTTCATTAGCTTGGCATGGGGATTGACCTCAGCTACTAACTCTTGACAACTCTTCCTTCCCATAGTTTGGGCATGGCCTTCTCAAAGGCTCAGGGTCATCTGAGCCACCTGGTGTCTACAGAGTCCAGTCGCAGAAGGACTTATGAGCTTCCAACGGAAGTGTGGTTGGATGGGAAGGAAGGTTCCCTTAGACGATCTCGGAAGTGTGGGAGCCAGGCGATTAAAAGTACCGGGTCAAATGTCCAGTACCAGGAGCTAAGGTCCCAAGACTTGGTCCTCAAACCCCAAACCTTGCTTTCCAGGGCAAGAGGTAGAGAAGCAACAAACAGAATTATGGGATGCATGAGATTCTGGCTTCTTCCCAGCCATCAAGAAAGGACTGCATTGTAGTTGACTAAGTTTCAGGAGCCCAGAATAAAATTGGAAGTGGAGATCAGATGTCCAAGAACAGAACCAAGTTGGGGATGACCTCTGCACCCCTCTAAACCAGGGGTGGGATGCTGGGGGCTCACAGGGGCTTGGGAGAGTCCCTAGCTAAGTCTCTGCGGGGCTGCAAAAGTCCCCAATAACCTCAGAAAGACTAGAATAAAAAGCCAACACCTTTTTGAGGCTCCCCCCACTTCCTGGGTATTCAGCCAAGAGAATTTCACACCTGGTAATAGTGTGGCAAGCTAGGTAAACAATCCACTCAGCGCTTGTGAGGGAGAGCCATTGAGAAAATCAAATAGCATAGCCACTAGCCTCTGAGGGGATTAATTCCCAAATAATGAGAATCACGTAACTCACCAGAAACTCTACTAAGACTCCAAGATTCCTCTCACAGTCACTGCTATTAAGCTTGGTTTCACCTAGTCTTTATGTCAGGTGAGGCTCCATTCCAAATCCAAGAAAAACAACCTTAGACTCCATGGTTATAGAGAAAAGGACTTTTACTGGGAATTTAAGCGGTGGCACCAGAAGAATACAAGGTCTGAGGCAAGAGGCGCAAAAGAAATCTAGAAAGTTATCCCATGTTCCCACCCCCAACAGTTCAAATTGGCCATCCAATCTGAGATGTCATGTGGGGCATCTTCAAGTGGCATTTCAGACATCTGGTATGCCAAGACGGTTGACCTTGGCATAGACAGATAAGAGGCTACATCTGCACAGTAAGCAAGTAAGGATAGTCAAGAAAACATCCCAACTTTTACATTTCATCAACTTAAGCCTCCAGCACTCTTCCCTCCCCATGAAGCCCAATTATTCTTCCCTCCCCCCATTTCTAGGGCAGCCAGAAAGACAAGCAGAAGAAGGATACTTGGGGGCTGATGCTTTTCTTTAAGTATTAAATGCATGAAATAATAAAACAACTTTTTGGCATATTATATTTGTTTAGGTAATTAAGGCAAAGAAGCAATGTTGAGCTGGCCACACCCACCCAGTCACATGACCACCCTAGCCACACCCACTCAGCCATGTGTACTTTGGGGGCAAGTTTTGCTTGCTGATGAACTGATGACAATGCTGGTATTTATGCTTCCTGTTCTAGATTAAAGTAGAAAAGAAAAATGGAGAAACAATACAGAACGACTGTGATCCGCTCCCCGACAACTTGCCACCCCGAAAAGAAGGCATGTCTGTGGTCTACCTGCCTGAAAGTGCTCTCAATGCTCTCTTTATCTTGATCCAGCCCCAGCTCAACACTGTCCTGACTAAAGTGAAGGTGACTGAAGGACTCATTCCTAAATTCTGGATGAACAGGCCCCTTTGGATTCATGGATATGGGATGGTTCCCTCTTAGTCTTTGGCTGTTGGGAGGTTGACTCTTAGCTTGGGGTATGGGAGACAAAGCCAAAAAGGGGGGAGGGAGGGAGGGAGGGAGGGAGGAAGGAAGGAAGGAAGGAAGGAAGGAAGGAAGGAAGGAAGGAAGGAAGGAAGGAAGGAAGGAGGGAAGGAACAGAGGGAAGGATGAAGTAAGTAAGTCTGATCTTCAGGAGGGGAAGGAAGGAAGGAGGGAGGAACAGAGGAAGGAAGGAAGAGAAGGAGGAATGAAGGAAGGAAGCTTGATGTTTAAGAGGGAAAGAAAGAAGGAACAGAGGGAGGGAGGGAAGAAAGAAAGAAGGTTGAGAAAAAGAAGGAAGGAAGGAAGAAAAGAAAAGAAGGCAGGAAGGAAGGAAGGAAGGAGGGAAGGAACAGAGGGAAGGATGAAGTAAGTAAGTCTGATCTTCAGGAGGGAAGGAAGGAAGGAAGGAGGGAGGAACAGAGGAAGGAAGGAAGAGAAGGAGGAATGAAGGAAGGAAGCTTGATGTTTAAGAGGGAAAGAAAGAAGGAACAGAGGGAGGGAGGGAAGAAAGAAAGAAGGTTGAGAAGGAAGGAAGGAAGGAGGAAGGAAGATGGATGGTGGAAGGAAGGGAGGGAGGGAGGGGGAGGGAGGGAAGGAGGGAGGAACAGAGGAAGGAAAGAACAGAGGGAGAGAGGAAGGGAGGAAGTTTGATCTTTAGGAGGGAAGGAAGGAACAGAGGGAGGGAAGGAAGAAAGAAGGAAGATTGATCTTCAGGAGAAAAGGGAGGGAGGGAGGGAAGAGGGAAGTTTGATATTCAGGAGAAGGGAGGGAAGAAGGAAGGAAGGAGGGAGGAACAGAGGAAGGAAGGAACAGAGGGAGGGATGCAGGAAGGATGTTTTCAGGGGAGGGGGAGGAACAGGAAGGAAGACAGAGGAGGGATGAGGAGGATCTTCAGAAAGGAAGGAAGGAAGCAAGGAAGGGGCTGTAAGGTTCTTGCTTGCAATTCTTGGCTCACTTTTGTGACTGATCTATTTATCTCCCGCTTTTTCGTTCTTCTTTTTTGCTTAGGGTTCCGTTCCAACCTCTGACGAGCTTAAAAAAATGGCGCCAAATGTAAGTTCCTTGGGCTTTTGGGGTGGTGTTGCTTAGCTGCCCAGGAAGTCATCCTCCTCGGGAGTGTGAACATTTTCTCTTTGTTGGAGCCGATGAGATGTTCTCTGGGCAGACCCTGTTCTGACCCGAGCCAGGATTCCTGAAGCAGAAGTTATTTCTAGAACAAGGAGGGGGTTACCTTTATGGGAAATACAGAGATAGATAGATGTTTCTCCTAGAACAAGGGTTCCCAACCCTGGGGGTGCGAGACGATATTCCAGGGGGTGCGAGAAAAGTCCAGGTAAATAATAGGATATTGGCTATATGTTGGCATTTTTATTTATTATGCAATGCATTAACTTTGTTTTCATTTTAGAGTTAAGTATCATTATTTAGTGGCCGTCACATACATAGCTGAAAAGATTCAATCCTACCATATATTTAACGCGTTCAGTAGTTCCTAAATTTCAGGGGGTGCGAGGTTCGAGTGAAATTTCTTTAGGGGTGTGGGGTGAAAAAAAGGTTGGGAACCACTGTCCTAGAGTCATGACTCAGGGGGAGGAGGAGGAAGACTGTGAAGTTTGGTGTTTTCTTGCAGATGTTTCATTGCCCAACCGGGTAACATCATCAGTGCTAGAAGGGAATGGGGTTTGTGGTGGAGGTGGAGGAGTGGAGAGGAAGAGGGGAAGGAGGAGGAGGACTGTGGGGTCCTTGGTGCTCTCTCTAAATGTTTCAGGAGCCAAGGGGGTCAGGAGTGGAATTCTAAAAATCCCAGCAACCGGTTCGCTGCCCGGTTGCTGGGTGGGTGGGGCCATGGTGGGCCGGACCTGCAGAAACTTCCCATTTCTGGCCTTCTGGTTGGCTTCCAGAGCCCGGGGAGGCCATTTCCACCCTCCCAAGGTTTCAGCGCCCTCCCCTGGGCCTCTGGGAGGGTGAAAACAGCCTCCCCTGGGCTCTGGAGGCCCTCTGGAAGCCGGAAATAGGGCCGTTTCTGGACTTTTGGTACTTCTGGGAGCGCCATTTTTTGCCCTCCGTGCAGACCCTGCACTTATCTCCATCGAAAATGGGTCACCTGGAGACTTCTGGGAGGGGAGGGGAGGGGGGGGGGGCCAGACAGTCATTTGAAATATCAGTCCGGCGAGCCAGCTGTAACTTTTAACTTCCGGTTTGCCTGAACCGGTCTGAACTGTAGAGTCCTACCCTTGAACTGGGTATCATCATCATCAGTGCTGGAAGGGAATGAGATTGGCAGAGAAGAAGAGGAGGAGGTTGAGAAGAAGCGGGGAAGGAGGAGAATCGGGAGGTCCTGGGTGCTCTCCGTGGCTTTCTTGCTTTCTTGCAAACGTTTCACGACCCAACTTGGTAGCATTATCAGTGCTAGAAGGGAGAGGTGTTTCCGGAAAGAAAGGGGAGGAGGAGGAGGAGGAAGAAGAAAAAGAAGACCAATGCGGGGTCCTTGGTGTTCGCTCAGTTTGGTTGTTTCCTTGCAGACGTTTCATGACCCGACTAGGGAAAAAAGGTCATTGAGCAGGAAACAGATCGCTCTTCATAAGGAGTGGCCATCCCTGTGCTTGTTCAAAAGACCCCTGGTTGATTTTCTTCTTTTTCTTCTTTTTCTTCTTCTTCTTCTTCTTCTTCTTCTTCTTCTTCTTCTTCTTCTTCTTCTTCTTCTTCTTCTTCTTCTTCTTCTTCTTCTTCTTCTTCTTCTTCTTCTCTTCCTCTTCCTCTTCCTCTTCCTCTTCCTCTTCCTCTTCCTCTTCCTCTTCCCTTCCTTCCTTCCTCCTCCTCCTCCTCCTCCTCCCTCCTCCTCCTCCTCCTCCTCCTCCTCCTCCTCCTCTCTTCTTCTTCTTCTCTTCTTCTTCTTCTTCTTCTTCTTCTTCTTCTTCTTCTTCTTCTTCTTCCTCTTCCTCTTCCTCTTCCTCTTCCTCTTTCCCTCTTCCTCTTCCTCTTCCTCTTCCTTCCTTCCCTCCTCCTCCTCCCTCCTCCTCCTCCTCCTCCTCCTCCTCCTCCTCCTCCTCCTCCTCTTCTCTCCTCTCCTCTCCTCTTCTTCTTCTTCTTCTTCTTCTTCTTCTTCTTCTTCTTCTTCTTCTTCTTCTTCTTCTTCTTCTTCTTCTTCTTCTTCTTCGCCAAGGGCTTTGGGAAGGACAAGATGAGCATCCGAAGGGAGGTTGGGACAATGAGCCAGTGAATTGAGGCAGAGGGGCAAAACACAAAGGGCTTCCTTTTCTTGTGTATGCTCTTTGTACATGCCCTGGTTTTAAATTTGTGTTGTTGTTGTTTTTATTTTATCCAGGCTGGTGTGCCTGCCGGGAAAAAGATGAAAGTCCAAATAACCCACACACAAAACCCCACGGTTACCATCTCACCTTCCGCCAGCTCCATAACAACCAATACCGAAGCTTCGTTCTTGGATGTGAAACGTGGCAACAAGCTCCTCCTCATCAAGATGGTACGTCTTCCTTGCTTCAAGGTCCCTTAGCCGGAGACCAAAAGTCTCCACCTCTTTCAGGCATCCTCAGCTTCCCAAAATAATCTTGACATGATGAAACTCTGGTCCAGGCAGAGGGAATGGGATGAAGTGTGCCCCAGTTTGGAATGCCTTCAAACGTACCTCTCCACCAAGGCTGGACCACGGAGAACTTCAGATGCCTACATAGATAATTAGGGAGCCTCAGGGCTGGGATTCAAACATCCCAACAACCGGTTCTCTGCCCGTTTGCTGGGTGGGTGTGGCAATGGTGGGCGTGGTCTACCGGAAGTTCTGGGAGGGCTGTTTTTTTGCCTTCCCCAGAGTCCGGAGGCTTCCCTCAGGCCTCTGGGAGGGCGAAAATGGCCTCCTTTGGGCTCTGAAGACCCTCAGGAAGCCAGAAACAGGCCCATTTCTGGACTGCCAGAACTTCTGGGAGGACTGTTTTCTTACCTTCCCAGAGCCTCCATGCAGATCCTACACTTACCTGCATCCAAAACAGGCCACGTGGAGACTCCTGGGAGGGGTGGGGTGGGCGGGGCCAGCCAGTCAGTTCAACTACCAGTTCGACAAACCGGATGTAAATTTAACATCTGGTTTGTCCAAACCGGCCCGAACAGGCTGAATCCCACCCCTGGGGAGCATCAATTTAACTCTTCCCCACCCCTAAGGGTACCACCTTCCCCCCACAAGGGTAGCCCACAATCTCGAGGAACTGAATCTACAACTCCAGAAATAACCAACTAGGATGGCCAGGGGTTTGTGCAGGGAAATCCTTCCTGATGTTTTTGGCAGTCCCAGTGCCTGAACATAAAATAATCTTTTAAGGCCTGAATAGTTTATTTATTTATTTATTTATTTGATTTGTCAATCACTTACAAGATAATAAGTATAAGGATGAACATAGTTATGAATACAGGAAATGGATACGTATAACAAAAATAAAAAGAAACAATAGGCCAGGGACGGTAGGCACATTGGTGCGCTTATGCACACCCCCTACAGACCTCTTAGGAAAGGGGTGAGGTCAATAGTAGAAAGTTTAAGGTTGAAGTTTTTGGGGTTTGGGGAAGAAACCACAGAGTCAGGTAGAGGATTCCAGACATTGACCACTCGGTTGGTGGCTGAAGTCGTATTTCCTGCCATCAAGTTTGGTGCGGTTAACCTTGAGTTTGTATCTATTGTGTGCTCTTGTGTTGTTATGGTTGAAGCTGAAGTATTCATTGACTGGTAGGACATTGCAATATATAATTTTATATACTATACTTAGATCGGACCGAAGGCGGCGTAGTTCTAGCTTTTCTAGGTCTAGAATTTCAAGTCTGGTGGCATCAGGTCTTCTGCAACGAGTAGAGGAGTGGACAACCCTTCTTGTGAAATATTAACAGATTACCCATAACAATAAGGAAGCTTCAATCTAAAAAGAGATCACTTTGACAAAAAACCAAATCTGGTCACATTGCCAACTTCAAAAGCCGATACAAAAATCTATGCCACCAGATAAAAACTGAATGCAACAATTATCACATTAAACAAGAGGAAAACCTTCTACGCACAAATTCCACCCGTGCTTTTTACAATTTTGTAAACAACAAACTAAAAGACTCAAGGTCCATCCCACCCCTGGAAGGACCTAATGGCAAACACTGCAACGATGACACCATCAAAGCAAACCTCTTTAACTCATTCTTTGGCTCAGTATTTGTAAACAGCAATGGAGCATGCCCAGTACTTCCTAGTCGAACCACAGACAACTACAATGATCAATTTTACAGAAGACATTGTTGAAAAAGCACTACGCAATCTAAAACCATCTCTATCTATTGGACCGGACAGAATATGTGCCTACTTTTTAAAAAAGCTATCCACTGCCATAGCAGAGCCTCTAAGCATAATCTTTGAAAAATCTTTCAGGACCAGCTCCTTGCCTAACCTATGGTCACAAGCCACGGTCATCCCCATCTTCAAAAAGGGAGACCCCAGCCTAGTTGAAAATTACAGACCAATCAATCTCTTTATGCTGCATCACCTGTAAAGTCATGGAATCAATTATTAACCAATCCATCATCCTCCACTTAGAAACAAACAACCTACTCTCTAATAAACAATTTGGTTTCAGAAAAAAACTATCCTGTAATCTGCAACTCTTACACTGCAAAAACACATGGACTACACAACTCGATCAGGGCAAAGCAATAGATGCAATCTACATAGACTTCTGTAAAGCCTTTGGTTCAGTGGTACACGACAAACTACTCCTAAAAATAAAATCCTATGGTATCTCTGGACAACTGAATAACTGGATAGAAGCATTCCTGTCTAACAGACAACAAATGGTCAAAATTGGGAGAGTCCTATCAAATTCTGTACCTGTCAATAGTGGTGTCCCTCTTCATACTCTACATAAATGACCTCTGTGATCATATTAAGAGCAATTGCGTTCTCTTCGCTGATGATGTAAAGCTGTTCAATACCACAGACAATACTGCTACCCTTCAAAAAGACCTTGACTATGTATCAGAATGGTCAAACAAATGGCAACTTCAAATCTCAACAAATAAATGCTCTTGTTACATATTGGCAAAAAAATCAGAAAATAAAATACAAGCTGAATAGTCAAGACCTTGTTGAGGATCCAAACTTGTCAAGGACCTTGGAGTACTCATCTCAAATGATCTAAGTGCTAGAGCCCACTGTAACTACATAGCCAAAAAGGCATTAAGAGTTGTTAATCTAATCCTATGTAGCTTTTTCTCTGGTAATATCACACTACTAACTAGAGCATACAAAACATTTGCTAGACCAATACTTGAATACAGCTCATCAGTCTGGAACCCACATTACGTATCTGATATTAGCACAGGTGAGAAAGTCCAGAAATATGTCACAAGAAGAGTTCTCCACTCCTCTACTCGTTGTAGAATACCTTATGCCACCAGACTTGAAATTCTAGACCTAGAAAACCTAGAACTACACCGCCTCCGGTCCGATCTAAATGTAGTATATAAAATCATACATTGTAATGTCCTACCTGTCAATGAATACTTCAGCTTCAACCATAACAACACAAGAGCACACAATAGATACAAACTCAAGGTTAATTGCACCAAACTTGTTTGCAGGAAATACGACTTCAGCAACAGAGTGGTCAATGTCTGGAATACTCTACCTGACTCTGTGGTTTCTTCCCCAAACCCCAAAAACTTTAACCTTAGACTGTCTCCTATTGACCTCACCCCCTTCCTAAAAGAAGGGGTGTAGGGGGTGTGCATAAGCGTACCAACGTGCCTACCGTCCCTGTCCTATTGTTTTGTTTATTTTTCTTATAAGTATCTATCTCATGTATTCAAAACTATATTTATTTTTATACCTGTATCTTGTAAGCGACTGACAAATCAAATCAATACTAAAAAAAAAAATACAAAATATTTCTGGACTTTCTCAACTGTATTAATATCCAATATGTAGTGCGGGTTCCTGTCTGATGAGCTATATTCGAGTATTGGTCTAGCAAATGTTTTGTATGCTCTAGTTATTAGTGTAATATTACCAGAGAAAAAGCTATGTAGGATTAGGTTAACAACTCTTAATGCCTTTTTGGCTATGTAGTTACAGTGAGCTCCAGCACTTAGATCATTAGAGGTGAGTATTCCAATAAGATTGTTTAGTATAGAAAGCTAGCCAAGAGCCTGGGACCGTATCTAAGTCCACAGCCAGGAAAAAAAAAGAGGATGATTTGAAAATGCAGATTTGGAGAAATGTTAGATGGGCTTCATCACAGTGAGAATTAGGTTCCAAGCCAGAGGAGACCTTTTTTTACTTTAGAGCAACTTAGGGAGGGAGGAAGGAAGGAAGAAGGGAAAGTGGGGAGGGAGGAAGGAAAGGAGGAAGGAAGAGAAGAAGAAGGGAAGGTGAGAAGAAGAATGGAAGGAAGGGAGGGAGGAGAGGAGAGGAGGTAGGAAGGAAGGAGTGAGTGAATGAGTGAAGAAGGGAGGAAGAGGAAGAGGAAGGAAGAAGAAGGGAAGGTGAAAGGGAGGGAGGAAGAAGGGAAAGTGGAAAAGATGGCTGGAAAGAAGGAAGGATGGAAAGAAGGAAGGAAGGAAAATGTAACGCTCCTCCCACCTAGACCTAACATCTTGTCAGACCTAAGAGGCCATCTGCCTTGTCTTCTTCTTTTCCATTCTAGAAGCACCAATGCGACGTCAACTTTGCCGTTAAACAGGAACACCTGAGCATCACCCCGAAAGCGGGATCTTGCAGGTACAAAACCTTCTTGCTCTAAAGACCCCAGGAGCTCTGAAGTAGGTGGCCTTGGGGTCTTCCCCAAGCTCTGGGCTGCTTTTCAAAATGAGAAGATACCCCAAAACCTGTTTGTTTGTTTTTTAGACCAGGAGGGATCCCCAGACTTGGCAACTTTAAGACGGGGGGGGGGGATCCGACAGGGTTAACTACCAGTTTGGTGATTTATGAGGTTCAGTGATTTACGATGTGCTTCCCTGCACGCTGTGTGCGTGCTTGTAAATCGTCATCAACTTGCTGCCTGGACAGCTGAGCAGCGCTGCGTGCAGAGAAGCAACGTTTGAAAAAAAGCACTTTCCCCCTGCTTTTTCAACTGCAGCTGTGCCTCGCTGGTTGAAAAAGCAAGAAATAAAGATCAGGTAAGAGCCCAGGCGGGCGGGTGGTCCAAAACATCAGCAGACATAGAACCGGTTCTATGTCTGCTGCTTTCCACAGCTCCCGGTTCTACAGAGGTGGATAGAACCGGTAGAATCCCACCCCTGCTTTAAGACTTGTGGACTTCAACTCCCAGAATTCTCCAGCCAGAAGTCCACAAGTTGTCCAGTTTGGGGACCCCCCCGTTTTAGATGATAAATCTCCATTGGAGGAAGGAATGGATTCTCTTGGGGAAACCCAGCAGCAAGTAGGAGGTAACATTATGGGGGGAGGGGGAAATGTTCATCTCTGGAGAATGCGTAGATTCAAACTTTCGTGCAAATAGATGATTCCCACCCAAAATCAAAGTAGGACGGGAATGGAGGAACGAACAGCTGGGAAAACACAGTGGCATGCTTGAATGGAAGGGAAAACTGAAGAGCTGATCTTTAGGTTTTTCTTTTTGGGGGATAAAGAATAAGACGTTTTGAGAAAATAACTCTGTCCCTCCCTCTCTGCTTCCTCCCTTCCTCCCTCCTCCCTCCCTCTCCCTTCCTCTCCTCTCCCTCCCTTTCCTCTCTCCCTCCCTCCTCCTCCCCTTCCCTTCCTTCTCTTCTCCCTCCCTTCCCCTCCTCCCTCCCCTTTCCTCCTCTCTCTCCCCTCTCCCTCCCTTTCCTCTCCCCTCCCCTCCCCTTCCTTCTCCTCCCTCCCCTCCCCCCTCCCCTCCTCCTCCTCCCCCCCATTCCTCTCCCTCCTTCCTTCTCCCTCCTCTCCCCTTCCCTCCTCCCTTCCTTCTCCTCTCCCTCCCTCCCCTCCTCCTCCCCTTTCCTCCTCTCCTCTCCCTCCCTCCCTCCTCCCTTCCTTCTCCTCTCCCTCCCTCCCTCCCTCCCTCCTTCTCCTCCCTCCCCTCCCTCTCCTCCCTCCCCTTCCTCCTCCCTCCTCTCTCTCCCTCCTCCTCCTTTCCTCCTCTCCTCTCTTCCTCTCCCTCCTCCCTCCTCCTCCCCTTCCCCTCTCTCCCTTCCTCCTCCTCCCCTTCTCTCCTCCCTCCCCTCTCTCTCCCTCCCTCTCTCTTCTCCTCCGTCCCTTCCCCCCCTTCTTCCCTTCCCTTCCTCCTCTCTCTCCTCCCTCTCCCTCTCCCTCCCCTCTCTCCCTCCTTCCCCTTCTTCCCTCCGTCTCTTCCCGTCTTCTTCTCCTTTTGGAGAATTTGGGGGAGTTGAGTCAAAAGGACGACCCAACCATGGGAACTACTTTCCCATGTTTTGGAAGCCAACAGGGGGTCCAGAGGAATTTGTCAAAAGCTCAGGCTGTTGGCACATAAATTCAGGAGGGCGCTTCTTCCTTCGCGCCCTTCTGGCTTCCATCTTGACTTTTTTTAAAAAACCATGGTTTGGTTTGTTGACCTCTCTGGAAGCAAAGCCATGCTGGCTTGTCAGCCAATGGGAAAAGGTAGCTAAGCCACCGAGGTGGACAGGGTAAAATGGCAAAACAGACATATAATCTCCTCTCCTTCTTCTCCTTACAGGGCAGTGGAGATTTCTTCCCCCGCGGGAGATGTAAGTTTGAAACTATCTAAGATACTGGCGGGGGGGGAATGTCACACATTTAAGATGGTTTTCTCCAGTGGTGGGCTTCAAATAATTTAACAACCGGTTCTCTTCCCGGTTTCCGGATGGGCATCACCTAGTCGGCCCCCTGCACCATCCTGGGAGCAAAAATGGGTTCTGGAGGCCAGAAATAGGCCCATTTTTGCCCTCCGTAGGCCTCTGGGAGGCCCGTTCCCCACTTTCCCGGGCTCCACGTGCCCCCTGAACTTATCTGGGATCCAAAACGGGCCATGTGGGAACTCCTGAGTGGGCCGGGGTGGGGCAGGGCCAGCCAGGTTGTTGGAACGATGGGTTCTCCGAACCAGATGTCAAATTAACACCCAGGTCTCCCGAACCGGTGTGAACCGGCTGAAGGCCTCTTCCTGGTCTTCTCCACCCGATGAGTGAAGTGTTACTTTGGGCTGAGGCTGGGAGAGAAATCAGGAACCGAAGAAGCCATTTGGCTTATTCCCCGCCATCCCCAAAATATTGGACATTGCAAAGAGATGTTGCCCCCATGCAAGCATTCAGCTGCATAGCTGGGAATTGGGGAGGAGACCAAGGTCCTAGCTGGGAGGGAAATAATAATATCCACTTTATTCCATATACATCCACAGACTAGAGGGGGTCCTTGACTTAAAACAGTTTGGTTGGCGACTGTTCAAAATGACAAGGGCTCTGAAAAAACTGACTGATGACCGTTTTTCAAACTTATGATGGTTGCGGCCTCCCCATGTTCACATAATCAAAATTCAGAGGCTTCACCAATGCTTCATATTTATGACAGTCACAGTGTCTCGGGGTCACCTGATCCCCTTTGGCGACCATTCTATTCTATTCTATTCTATTCTATTCTATTCTATTCTATTCTATTCTATTCTATTCTATTCTATTCCCTTATTCTATTCTATTCTATTCCTTATTCTGTTCCATTCTATTCTATTCTATTCCATTCTATTCTATTCTATTCTATTCTATTCTATGTCCATCCCATTCCATCCCATCCCATTCCATCCCATCCTTATTCTATTCTATTCTATTCTATTCTATTCTATTCCATTCCATTCCATTCCATCCCATCCCATCCTTATTCTATTCTATTCTATTCTATTCTACTCTATTCTATTCTATTCTATTCCATCCCATCCCATCCCATCCCATCCCATCCTTATTCTATTCTATTCTATTCCATTCTATTCTATTCCCTTATTCTATTCTATTCCTTATTCTGTTCTATTCTATTCTATTCTATTCTATTCTATTCTATTCTATTCTATTCTATTCCATCCCATTCCATCCCATCCCATCCCATCCCATCCTTATTCTATTCTATTCTATTCTATTCTATTCTATTCTATTCTATTCTATTCTATTCTATTCCATTCCATTCCATTCCATTCCATTCCATTCCATTCCTTTTGTGCCTCAAGGGAGAATTCTGGACCAATTTGTTTTTATAATCCATTGGATTCTATTCTATTCCATCCCATCCCATCCCATCCCATCCCATCCTTATTCTATTCTATTCTATTCTATTCTATTCTATTCTATTCTATTCTAAACAGCTTTTGGATGCTAAAATTTCCTCTTTCTGTTCCATTCTGTTCCATTCTGTTCCATTCTATTCCATTCTATTCTATTCTATTCTATTCTATTCTATTCTATTCTATTCTATTCTATTCTATTCTATTCTATTCCCTTATTCTGTTCTATTCTATTCTATTCTATTCTATTCTATTCTATTCTATTCTATTCTATTCTGTTCCTTTCTGTTCCATTCTGTTCCTTTCTGTTCCATTCTGTTCCATTCTGTTCCATTCTGTTCCCATTCTATTCCATTCTATTCCATTCTATTCTATTCTATTCTATTCTATTCTATTCTATTCTATTCTATTCTATTCCCTTATTCTGTTCTATTCTATTCTATTCTATTCTATTCTATTCTATTCTATTCTATTCTATTCTATTCTATTCTGTTCTGTTCTGTTCTGTTCTGTTCTGTTCCTTTCCTTTCTGTTTTTCTGTTCCTTTCTGTTCCATTCTGTTCCTTTCTGTTCCATTCTGTTCCATTCTGTTCCATTCTATTCCATTCTATTCTATTCTATTCTATTCTATTCTATTCTATTCTATTCTATTCTATTCTATTCTATTCTATTCTATTCTATTCTATTCTATTCTATTCTATTCTATTCTATTCTATTCTATTCTATTCTATTCTATTCCATTCCATTCCATTCCATCCCATCCCATCCCATCCTTATTCTATTCTATTCTATTCTATTCTATTCTATTCTATTCTATTCTATTCTATTCTGTTGTGTTCTATTCTATTCTATTCTATTCTATTCCATTCCATTCCATTCCATTCCATTCCATCCCATCCTTATTCTATTCTATTCTATTCTATTCTATTCTATTCTATTCTATTCTATTCTATTCTATTCTATTCTATTCTATTCCATTCCATTCTGTTCCATTCTGTTCCTTTCTGTTCCTTTCATGTTCCATTCTGTTCCTTTCTGTTCCATTCTGTTCCATTCTGTTCCATTCTGTTCCATTCTATTCTATTCTATTCTATTCTATTCTATTCTATTCTATTCTATTCTATTCTATTCCATTCCATTCCATTCCATTCCATTCCATCCCATCCCATCCCATCCCATCCCATCCTTATTCTATTCTATTCTATTCTATTCTATTCTATTCTATTCTATTCTATTCTATTCTATTCTATTCCATTCCATTCCATTCCATTCCATTCCATTCTATTCCATTCCATTTGTGCCTCAAGGAGAATTCTGGACCAATTTGTTTTTATAATCCATTGGTTTATTCTACAGGCGTTCCCAACTTCAAACAAAGCATCTTGATGAACGGCTGTTCTTCAAAGCTTTCAGATTTGGCTACATAAGCTGTTTTCCCAAGAGTAAACAGCTTTTGGATGCTAAAATTTCCTCTTTTTTGTGTGGAGTAGAAGGAGAAATATAGTTTCTACTTCCATTCTAGTCCCCTCACCAATCTCTTGGGGATTTCCTGACGTTCTCTTGCTCCAGTTTTGACTTGTTCCTTCTCGCCATTGTAGGTCTCAGGAGCAATTAAATACACAAAACTATCATGGATTGGCTTTCCCATTGCTGGTAATTTTGGATCCTATTCGGGTCTATTTGGTAGCCCTGGGGTCATTTCATATGGTTACTTGTCCATGACATGAATAAAAAGAAACAATAGTCAGGGATTCTAGGCTATCTGTTCGTTCGTTCGTTATGCCGCCTTCAGACCTTCTTAGGGGGGTAGGCTCAATTTAGACAGTCTTAGGTTAAAGTATTTGGGGATTTGGGAAAGAAACCACAGAGTTAAGGTATAAGAATGAATCCCAAGCTTTTTGAATACATGAGCTAGGTACTTATAAGAAACCCAATAGAAACAGTAGGCCAGGCACTTTTGATGAAAAGGCACATTGGTGAGCTCACGAGCTCACAGCCTCTACGCCCCTCTCTTTGATGGAAGGGGTGAGCTCAATAGCTCACCAGACAGTCTGAAAAAGGTTAAAGTTTTTGGGGTTTGGGGAAGAAACCGCAGAGTCAGGTAGAGGATTCCAGACATTGACCACTCTGTTGTTGAAGTCGTATTTCCTGCAATCAAGTTTGGTGCGGTTAACCTTGAGTTTGTATCTATTGTGTGCTCTTGTGTTGTTATGGTTGAAGCTGAAGTGTTCATTGACAGGTAGGACATTGCAATGTATGATTTTATATACTACACTTAGATTGGACCGAAGTTGGCATAGTTCTAGGTTTTCTAGGTCTGGAAACTTCTTGCTCTCTAATCGCCATTGTTGATCTACTCATTTCTGCACATTCCATTATTTTCTTAATTATTTCCTCTTCTGGAAATGACTGAGAGTCTTGACTGGGGAAGGAAAGACGAACCCACCCGCTCTTTCTTCTCTTGCAGGTATTCTGAAGAAGAACCAGATTCCTCTTCCAAGCATCATGAATGCCACAAGCACCACAAATGACCCCGAACTGATTTTGGGGGAGGTGAGTGGACGGAACCTCGTAGGTTTGCACAGGTGGTCCTTGCCTTACAACAGTTTCATTTAGTGACTGTTCAAAGTTGCAATGACACGGTAAAAAAAGGGGGCTTATGGCCGTTTTTCCTCCCCCCACATTTGGGACCATTGCAACAACCCCGGGGTCATGTGATCAAAATTCGGACGCTCAGTAACTGACTCATTTTTATGAGTCCCAGAGTCATGCTTTGGCCATTTTCTGACGATCAAAATAGCCATAGCCATAGCATTTAGACTTATATACCGCTTTGTAGTGCTTTTACAGCCCTCTCTAAGCAGTTTACAGAGTCAGCCTTTTGCCCCGCCCCCCAAATAATCTGGGCCTTCATTTTACCCACCTCGGAAGGACAGAAGGCTAAATCGATTTTAAGGAAGGAAGGGAGGGAGGGAGGAATAGCCATAGCACTTAGATTTATATACTGCTTCACAGTGCTTTCCAGCCCTAAGTGGTTTACAGAGTCAGCCTCTTGCCCCCAACATTCTGGGTCCTCATTTTACCCACCTCAGAAGGAGGGAAGGCTGAGTCAAACTTGAGCCTGGTGAGATTCAAACTGCTGGCAGTCAGCAGAATTAGCCTGTAATACTACATTCTAACCACTGGGAAGGAAGGGAGGAAGGAAGGGAGTGAGGGAGGAAGGAAGGTAGCAATGGCGCTTAGACTTAAATACTGCTTCCCAGTGCTTCCCAGCCCTCTCTAAGTGGTTTACAGAGTCAGCCTATCGCCCCCAACAATCCAGGTCCTCATTTTACCCACCTAAGGAGGAGGGAAGGCTGAGTCAACCTGGAGCCCGCTGGGATTCGATCTGCCAAATTGCAGGCAGCTGGCTGTCAGCAGAAGTAGTTTGCAGTACTGCACTCTAACCACTGCACCACGGAGGCTCAAATCCAATGGGGAAGCCAAAGATTCACTTAACCATCAGGCTGCTCCCTTAACAACAGCACTGGTTCCCTTCACAACGGTGGCGAGAAAAGTTGTACAATGGGGCAAAATTCACTTAAATGACGCTCCCACTTAGCCACATCAGTGCCGGGCTCAATTGTAGTCGTTAAGTCAAGGATGACCCGTGTTTGGCTTGATTATACCTGAAGACTGCTGGTGTCAGACCTGTCCCAGTCTGATCCCTTAGGAAAGAGAGACCCTCGACTCCAATTGGATGAAGTGACAGGGTTCTTTTAATGAAAAGATGCCACTTGCAGTAGAGTCAGACTAAAACTAAAATTCCCCACGCTGAAAAGATATGGAAAGTTTCCCCACATCCCAGCTCTCTCCCCATGACCAGCCCGTCTTCAGCCAGTAACAGCCTTCCTAGGTGTTTGGAGAACGCTGAGGTATTGAGGGTAATCCACGTTCTTTCTCAGGGTGCATGGCCTTGGTAGCGGGCGCAAACCTCGTTCCAGGCTTCCCTGCTCTTCATCAAGCTGTCATTTCCCCCCCCTTCCCAATTTCCCATCATGTACACAGGCAGGACCATTTGCTCCCCCCATGTCCCCCTCCCCCTTTCTGCCAGCAAGGATGCCAGCAAGGCCCCGAGCCAAAGATGGCAGACCCGACCGCTTGCTGCTCAGATCATGCAACCCCGTTGCCTGTCAACTTGTGAAACGTTCCTACACTTGCTTCCAAGTTGGCATAAGAAAGGTGTGGGTGGGTGGGAAGACTGGAGAAGCATATGGCAAATGAACTTAGAAGCACATTCCAACCTTTGTCTTAAAAAAAGATTGTAGCTAAGCTACTGGAGCTTTTGCCGATGAAAAACTTTAATTGGAGAACATGATGGATGACACCTAGCCCATCCATGTATGTGCCTAATTGGAGAACAGGGTGGATGACACCTAATACTTAACTGGAGAAACTTATTTATGGCACACCCAGGAGGGAGTGGGGAAGCAAGGTCACAGGTGACTGTCATTAACATATGCCAGAATCGGCTTCATACAGGTCATGCCAGTATGTCGCTCCTAATGAAGTTTTTTGAAGTTTGGCTCAAGGCTCATGATTTAATTAGGGCGATCGCTGGAATCCTGACAACAAGCCGATTTTCCTAAATAATCAACATTACCTGGGGTGCCTGGGTCCCAGCCTCTCCAATCGCTCCCCGACATCTGGGGTGCATGGAGAGAAACTCAGGCAGCCATGGCAGAGGGTGGGCTATTGGAAGAAAGACTACTCCAGGCGACTCAAGGAGAAACAGACTTGGCCTACCGCCAGAAGCAGCCAGAAGCTGGCATTGCCTTCCCATCCCAAACTATAAAGCGGGGGTCAAGGGGTGGGAGGAAATCCCCCCAAATGTAGCCACACCGTGCCATTATATCCATGTCCCTTTTTCACAGGGGCTTTTCAGCTATCCTGCCCTCCCTCACAGATACCCCAACGGGGTGGAAAAGTATAGATGCCTCCTTGGCCTATCCATTTAAAATCTAGTGGTCTTCTAGCCCAACCCCCTATTCCATTTCGGACAAATGGCTTTCTTCTTATAAACCTCCAGTGTTGGAGCGACCACAACTTCTGGAGGCACGCCCTTCCCTTGAATAACAGAATAACAGCGCTGAAAGGGACCACGGAGGTCTTCTAGTCCAACCTCCTCTTTCTACCAATTTGAGACAAACGGTTGTCCAGTCTCTTCTTAAAATCCTCCAGTACCCACAACTTCTGGAGGCAAGCCAATTTCCCACCCCACAAACATCTGGGTTGCGTTCAAGGCCAACCTTGAGTAAGGCTGCCTGGTCTCTGAATGAGATGATGACGAGGATTTCTACTGTTCACAGAACCTGCTCTTCATGCAAACAAGCATTCGGCCTTACGACAAAGCGGAGATGGCGCGGCTAGTGAAGGCGCAGTGTAGCGCGATCAAGATATGAAAAGGGACGGTGTGAAGGTCTTTCTAATCAACACGTCCTCCCCTTTGCTCATTCAGCGGTTGGATCTATCCCTTGGAACGAAATTGACCAAATGAACCACCCAAACTGAGAAGATTAAGGCAGCCTCCTTGTTAATGTCTCTTAATAATTTGCATTTTTTTTTGTGGCAAACCACCTTGAGGTGTGACTAATTGGGAAGCAGGTTGCAAATTTATAACTATCAATTAATACCTTAAAAATAAAACCGCCCTTGATTTGTTGCTTCTGGATGGTTGAGGTTTCTTCCTTGCCCTGCTGATACTTCTACTCTGCGGTGTCCTACTCTCAATAGTAGCAGCTCACTAGGGAATTAGGGTGACTCTGTCTATGCTTCTCAATAAAAGATTCCAATTCCTTCTTCTGCATTTGTTTGGGTTTGCTTTGGACTTGCATCTCTTGAGGTTCATCAGGACGTTATGGGGTTCTGAAGGGACGTTTGTCCATGGTGCCAGGATGTGGATGGAACAATAGATGATGGGTTGACACTTGATCAGACAATCTTCAAAGCAGGTCTGCTGAATCAGGTCTCAGTGCTTTATGTCAGAAAGGGGCACTTGAAGAACCAGGGATGGAAGCCAGCTGCAGAGGTGATATTCAGCAGGTTCTGACCAGTTCTGGAGAATCGGTAGCAGAAATTTTGAGTAGTTTGGAGAACCAGCAAATACCACCTCTGACTGGAGATTTTGTAGTATCCTTCCCCGCCAAGCCGTGCCCACAGAACCGGTAGTAAAAAAAAAATTAATCCCACCACTAGCCTGCTGGAAGAAGTTATGGGTCCACCAGGCCAAAAATTAGCACCTAATTAAATTAATTAAATTAAATTAATTAAATTAAATTAAAAATTAGGCAGGGTTGCTAAGAGGAGGAGAATGTAGTCTGTTAGAGTTTGCAGCAAAATTCAAAAGCAGAAACCAAACAGATGACTGATTCAGCAGGATCATTCACTTCTTTATAAACATAATAATACAAGTAAAGTTTACAATACCATTTGCAGATTCTTTCAACGTAACATAAGTAAAAACACAAGCAGCAGCAGCAGCAGGTCAGAGCAGAACTCAGTTTCAGCAAGCAAACAAGACTAATTTCAGTTTCACTTCTCCACGAAGTGCAGTGAGCCAAACCACAACCCAGGCTATCAGCTCCCGTTGGCTGGTCCGTTGCCATGCTTACGCACTTGCTGACTTTGTTAACTGTGTCCCTGCCAGTTCATGAATGTACTCTGACATAGTCCTTCTGGTTTCTTCTCTCTTCAAGAGGTAACAGACTAGCAGAGTTGAAAGGGACCCTGGAAGGACATTCTGCTCAAGTAGGAGACCCTATCTCCTTTCAGACAAGCGATTGTCTGGTTTCTTCTTAAAATGATGGAGATGTTTTTAGAATGATGGAGATGGTTTTTCAAGATGCCCGAAAGCCATAGAAGAGATTCCATGGTGACTATTCATCACACTCCATCCCTGTACTGGGGTCTTGAGTGATACCAGCTGATGTCAGACAAGGGGCAATCCTTCCCTTCACAACCCAACCAGGTCATGGTTGGTCATCTCATCAACAATCACATGGTGGATGATGTGGGGTGGGTGGGTGGGCTTATAGCCCCAACCTGGCTGTCATGCCCCCATCAGAGCCTGAATATGCGGGGGAAGATAAGCTGGAACTGGAGCCGGTGGAGATGGATTTCTTGCTGTGTAGCCGTGGTGTTCACAGCATTGGGCTGGACTATTTGAAAGCCAGAGGGGTGTGTGTGTGTGTGTGTGTGTGTGTATGTATGTGTGTGTCTGTGTGGTCACTTTGCTCTGGGACTTGCCAGAAACATGGGAGCATTTGGGGAAATTTGGAGCAACAAAGGGGTGGTTTGGAAATGCCCTGAGTCATCCCACTGGCATTAAGTAGCAGCAGGTGGAGGATGGGGCCATAGAAGGTCTACTGATAGGACAATGGAGCTGAGGTGAAGGAGTGTGGAACAGTTCCATAGTTCCTGAAGGTGACCTGCTCCCTAGCTCTGGTTATATCTCCTCCTGCCTCACCCCTCCCCAAAGTTATGGCCTTCTTCTACCCCGAAACCAACCTCTTCTACCCAAAACCAAGTGCCAGGACCGGGAACCTGGCAGTGTCTTCACGACAGGTCCCTGGGATGGGACACTGGCGACCCTGCAGCCCTTTGGGGTCAACAGCTCTCAGGGCCAACACACTATTTCACATCACACACACATTGCAACACCTTCAAATATACAAAGACACACCAACTCCCTCCCCAGTCACTACTCCCACCAATCCTCCTCCCTGGCTCTCGCTCAGAAGGGGCCATCAGACCCTTCACTGAGTACAGGTGGAATCAACTTCCTCCCTTCCCCTTCCCTTCCCCTCCCCTCCTCTCCTCCTCCACACTCCCCTTCTGTTCCCTTCTGCTCCCCTCTTCTCCTCTCCTCTCCCTTCCCTTCCCCTACTCTTTTTTCCCCCTCTTTCCCCTCCCCCTCCCCTGCCTCCCTCTCTCTCCTCTTCCCTTCCACTCCCCTCATCTTCTCTCATCTCATCTCCTCCCTTTTTGTCTCCTCCTCCTCTCCCCTTTCCTCTCCCCTGTCCTTCCTTTTCTCTCCTCTCCTCCCCTCTCCTCTTTCCCCTCCTCCTCTCCTCTCCCCTCCCCTTCTGCTCCCTTCCTCTAGTCTCCTCCCTTCTCCTTTTCCCTCCTCCCCTCCTCCCATTCTCTTTCTCTCCCTTCTCTTCTCCCTCCTCCCCTCCCCTTCCTTTCTGTTCCTCTCCTTTCCTTTCCTCCCCTCTTCTCTCCTCCTCTTCTGCTCTCCTCTCTTCTTCCCTTCTCCTCCCCTCTCTCTTTTCCCCTCCTTCTCCCTCTCCCCTTCCCTTCCCTCCCCTCTTTCTCCCTCCTCCCCTCTTCCCTTCTGCTCCCCTCTTCTCCCTCCCCTCTTTTCTCCTCCTCTCCTTCCCTTCTGCTCACTTCCTCTCTCTCCTCCCTCCCCTCTTTTCTCCTGCTCTCCTCTCTCCCCTCTCCCCTTTCCCCTCCTCCCCTCCCCTTTCCCTCCTCCTCCCTCTCCCCTCTCTTTCCCTTCCCTTCCCTCTTTCTCCCTCCCCTCTTCCCTTCTGCTCTTCCTCTCCTCCTCCTCCCCTCTCTTTCTCCTGCTCTCCTCTCCTCTCCTCCCTCTCCCCCTTTCCCCTCCCCTCCCTCTCCTCCTCTTTTCCCTTCCCTTCCCCTCCTTTTCTCCCCTCCTCTCCCCGGCCCAGCTCCCCTTTGTTCTGCCAAGTCTCACCCACAAAAGAGGATCTTTCTCAGAGCCGGGGTTTGCTGACCTTGGTTTCCTTCTGGTTACGTGAACTTGGCTCAGAGCAGATCCCAGATACGGATAACAGGATATGGCACTGTGCTCACTGTCCCTATTGTGTGTCAGAAGGCGCACTGTTTGCGCACTTGCTCCCTCTGGCACCAGCTTAGCTAGTGTTGTGGGGCAGGTTGCCTGACGCAGCAGGGACAAAGGCCACGTGGGCACCACCTTTGGTGGTTTGTCTGCAGGGGGGCAGAAGGGGGTCTTCTTCCCCCATTGGAAACCACCCACCCTTGAGGGGTGGGAATCAGGCTGCTTTCAGTGTTGAGGGCAGCACCCCCCTTCCCAATCTGTGCCACATCCAAGTCAAGGAGCCTGCTGGTGGGAAAATACAAACAGGGCCACTGGAAGCTTTCAAGAAGAGACTGGACTGCCATCTGTCAGAAACCGTGTAGGGTCTCCTGCTCGGGTGTTGGGGGGTTGGACTAGAAGACCTCTTAAGGTCCCTTCCAACTCTGTTATTCTGTATTCTGATGGGGTTAGACTAGAACAGCGGTCGCCAACCGATGGGCCGCGGCCCACTGGTGGGCCGTGAGAAAACTTTTGGTGGGCCGCAGAGAAATCTCACCCCCAGAGCAACCCCCCCAAAGCAATTAATCCAGGCTGCACAGAAACACAAGGCTGCTTAGCCCACATGGCCCGCAGGAACGCTCCCCGCCCACTCACTCCTTACTTGGCAAACTTGCCTGCTAAGTTGCTATTTTTCCTTTTTCCGACCATCATCTGTTCTGCTGTGCCGGGAGATTTAGATTAGCTAGGAAGCAGGAAATGGTTGGATTTCTTCCTTTCTCGCTAAGTACAGCCGAACCTCCCTTAGGACTGAAGGTTTGCTTGCAAGCGAATTCAGTGCAGACTCATGGCAAGCAAATTTGAGAGACTGAGCTAGCCGATGGCAGATAGATAGATCACTGAATGAATCTGTGAGCAACTCAATCTGCCTGCTTTGCCTGATTTTGGATAAAAGTTGCTTTTTTTAATAAAAAATTCAATATTTACATACATGATGTGTTTGTGAGTTTGCTTGCAAGCAAATTTTATGTGACAGACTGAGCTAGCCAATGGCAGATAGGTAGATCTCTGAATGAATCTGTGATTCTGTGAGCAACTCAACCTGCCTGCCTGCTTTGCCTGATTTTGGGTAAAAATTGCTCTTTTTTAAAATAAAAAAATCAATATTTATATAAATATAATATTTACATACAAGCCATGCCCAGCCAGTCACATGACCACCAAGCCACACCCACAAATTAGGCCATGCCCACATAACCATTTAGTTGTCTCTGGGATCTAAAATTGTGAGTTTGGTGGTCCTTAAGGTCAAAAATGTTGGCGACCCCTGGGCTAGATGACCCTCAAGGTCCCTTCCAACTCTGTTAATCAGTTAAATCTAGGCTAAAGCTTCCAAGAAGAGGTTGGACTGCCATTTGTTAGAAATGGTGTAGAGTCTCCTGCTTGGGCTGGGTGGGTTGGACTAGATGACCTACACAGTCCCTTCCAACTCTTGGTAACCTGTATAATCTGTATGTCTGTGACTAAGACAATGCAGCAAATGGTGGTGCTGGGAAAAGATTTAAGGGAACCTTAATGGTCTCCATTTCAGCTTCATTACTCTCTTTATTTAAAAAAAAAAGACTGATTTTATTAAGTGTCTGCCATCCCTGTCCTAAAGTACTCTTTTTATTAGTATCAATTTCTTGTATTAATAATCATGTTTATTCTGTTATCTAATACATATTTGACAAAATTAATAAATAAATAAAATAATTTATAGGTTCCTATAAAAGATAAAACACAAAGTAACAAAAATGGAGAAAAGATTAAAAAGATGGACGGATGGAAGGAAGGAAGAACAAAATAAAGGAAAAAGGGGGAGGGGAGGGAATGGAGCAGGGATAAAGGAAAGGAGGAAGGAAGGAAAAAGGAAGGAGAAAAGGCACAGGGAGGGAAGGAGAGAGGGATAAAGGAAAGAAGGAAGGAACCTGGAAGAAAGGAAGAAAGAAAAAGGAAGAAAAAGAAGAGAGGAAGAGAGGGAGGGAAAGAGGGATGGAGGAAAGGAGGAGGAGAAAAGGAGGAAGGGACAGAGGGAGGAAGGAAGGAAAAAGTGAGAGGGTCAGGAAAGGAGCAGGGATGAAGGAGAAAGGAAGGAAGGAAGGAAGGAAGGAAGGAAGGAAGGAAGGAAGGAAGGAAGGAAGGAAGGAAGGAAAAAAGAAAATGGAGGGAAGAAGGAAGGGATTAAAGAAAGTGAGAAGACAGGAATGAAGGAAGAAAAAGAAAGAGAGGAAGGGAGGGAGGAGGGAGGAGGAAAAAGAAAAAGGGAGGGAAGAAGGAAGGGATAAAAGAAAGGAGGTAGGAAGGAAGGAAGAAAAAGAAAAGAGGGAGGGAGGAAGGAAGGAAAAAGAAAAAGGGAGGGAAGAAGGAAGGGATAAAGGAAAGGAAGAAGAAAGGAAGGAGGGAAGGAAGGAAGAAAAAGAAGAGAGGGAGGGAGGGAAGGAGGGAGGGAGGGAGGAAAAAGAAAAAGGGAGGGAAGAAGGAAGGGATAAAAGAAAGGAGGAAGGTAGGAAGGAAGGAAGAAAAAGAAAGAGGGAGGGAGGGAGGGAGGGAGGGAGGAAGGAAAAAGGGAGGGAAGAAGGAAGGGATAAAGGAAAGGAAGAAGAAAGGAAGGAGGGAAGGGAAAAAGAAGAGAGGGAGGAGGGGAGGAGGAGGAAGGAAAAAGAAAAAGGGAAAGAAGGTGGAAGGGATAAAGGAAAGGAGGAAGGAAGATAGGAAGGAAGGAAAGAAGAGAGGAAGGAAGAGATGAAGGAAGGAAGGAAGGAAGAAAAAGAATAGAGAAAGGAAGGGAGTGAATGAGTGTCAGGGTGTAATCTTGGGATTCGCTTTCTGGAACCAAAGGGATCTAGGGATCTCCTCTCCTCCGCTCACTCCGTCAACCTGACACTTGTGGATTGTACTCTTAATGCCCCTGATGTAAGAGTTTGATTGTTCCTCACCAAAAAAGAAAAAGAAAAAAGGATTTTCTTTAGCTCTGCCAGCCATTGTCTGCAAGGATTCGGCCACTGAGCTCTCTTAGGAAAGAAATGCAGCAGGCTTGTCACCATGTCTGAGAGAAAATTTCCCTTCATTTAATTAAAAAAAAAAAGAAGCCAAAAAACCTCCAGAATTGAAACATCAGAATTTTGAAAAAGTTTATCTGGAGGATGGCTATATTGTAGGGGTTAGGGAGCCTATCACATTTCTTTCTTTCTTTCTTTCTTTCTTTCTTTCTTTCTTTCTTTCTTTCTTTCTTTCTTTCTTTCTTTCTTTCTTTCTTTCTTTCTTTCTTTCTTTCTTTCTTTCTTTCTTTCTTTCTTTCTTTCTTCCATCCTTCACTTCCTTCCTTCCTTCCTAAGGTTGACTGAGCCTTCCGTCCTTCCCAGGTGGGTCAAATGAGGACCAAGATTATTGGGGGCAAGAGGCTGACTCTATAAACCGCTTAGAGAGGGCTTCCTTCCTTCCTTCCTTCCTTCCTTCCTTCCTTCCTTCCTTCCTTCCTTCCTTCCTTCCTTCCTTCCTTCCTTCCTTCCTTCCTTCCATCCTTCACTTCCTTCCTTCCTTCCTAAGGTTGACTCAGCCTTCTGTCCTTCCCAGGTGGGTCAAATGAGGACCCAGATTGTTGGAGGCAATAGGCTGACTCTGTAAACTGTTTAGAGAAGGCTGTGAACCACTGTGAAGTGTATACAAGTCTAAGAACTATTCCTTCCTTCCTTCCTTCCTCCCTCCCTCCCTCCCTCCTTCCTTCCTTAGGTTGCCTCAGCCTTCCACCCTTCCAAGGTGGGTAAAAGGAGGACCCAGATTGTTGTCCTTCCTTCCTTCCTTCCTTCCTTCCTTCCTTCCTTCCTTCTTTCCTCCCCTCCCTCCCTCCTTCCAAGGGGAATAAAACAAGGACCCAGATTGTTGGGGGACAGAGGCTGACTCTGTAAACCGCTTAGAGAGGGCTGGAAAAGCAATACTGTGAAAGGGGCATATAAGTCTTTGTGCTATTGCTAAACTCGTCATACCCAGTTCCTGCAACCAGAATAACAATCCCTGAAGCAATGGGAAAAATCACACTAGAATCCTGATGCCGAACCTCATAGGATCCTAGAACTGGAAGGGACCTCAAGAGATCTTCTAGTCCAACCCCCTGCTCACCTCTGGAGGCAAGCAGTTCCACTGGTTAATTGTCCTCCCTGTTAGGAAGTTTCTCCTTAGTTGCAGGTTCTTTTTTCTCCTTGATTAGTTTCCATCCCTTGTTTCTTGTCCTGCCTTCTGGTGTTCTTTGCAAAACACTCCCCCCTCCTCTTTGGGGCAGCCTTTCAAAGTGGTGCTTTCACACAAGTGGACCTTTATCCTTCCAAAGAGGATGTTGGTAACGGTGATCGTGTTACCAGCCCTTAAAGCACCTTCAGTTTGCCTCCGGAGGGTTCTTAAAACCCGGCTAATACTTAAAATCCTACCCGCAGATCAGATAAAAACAGTATAATTCCTCCAAAATGGAATTTAATCGGGTTGTCTAAGACAGGGGTCCCCAACCACCTCACCGGAAGCACGTTTTCATGAAAAAAGATGGCGGGCGTCATCAAAAGCTTCGTGAGCTTTTCCGGTAGAAAGCCATTTCTACCCGGAAAAGCTCATCGAAGCGCTGGCGCCATCTTTTTGATGAAAACGCGCTTCCGTGAGGTCACCGGAAGCACTTTTTCATCAAAAAAGATGGCAGCGCCCAGCTGATGCCGGGCCGGGCCGCAGCGTCAGGCCAAAAGGTTGGGGATCACTGGTCTAAGAGAAAGCTTTGAGTAATCTTGTTCAGGACTCGGGATAATGGACCCTGTGATAGGACAGGAAGGGTCTGCTTCAAGGGTTGATGGGTAGTCCTCGACTTACGATGGTGCATTTAGTGACTGGAGTTACAATGGCCCTGGAAAAACTCACCTCGGACCATTTTTCCCCCCACACTTATGACGTTGCAGCATCCCCTATGGTCATGTGATACCAACATTCAAAGGCTTGGCAACTGGCATGGGGTTACGACGGCTGCTATGTACCGAGGTCACGTGTGTGGGTGGGCTTCCCAAAATTTTTTTGCAACCGGTTCTCTGCCCGGTTGCTGGGTGGGCGGGGCCATGGTGGGCGTGGCCTAGTCGGCATCCTGCGCCATGGCAGTGATGGTGGTGGGGTGTTTTCTCCCTCTGTGAGCTCTGGAGTCTCCAGCAACAGAGGTGGGTATTCAGCCGATTCAGACCAGTTCTGGAGAACTGGTAGCAGAAAATTTGGGTAGTTCGGAGAACCAGCCAATCCCACCTCTGACTGGCCTCCATCCCTTCTCTGCCTCCCATTGAGTCCCAGCTCATGGGCTGGGTCTCCTTTGGTTGCCCTGCACAGGAGAACGGAGCTGGAAAGCAGGTCAGTGGGGTGGGGAGGAAATGGGGATACCGCAGTAACCTTCCCCCTTTCCTCCCAAGTTGACCCTTGTTCCTTAACTGTTCCCTTCTCCCGGCAGCTCTGCACATGCGCACACTGGGAACAGGCTCCAGCTTTTCTTCTTCCCCACTGAACTCCAACTCCGAAGGCAGCTGATAACAGTTTGACTGGCCCCACCCCCATTTCTTCTCTGCCTCCCATTGAGTCCCAGCTGATCGGCAGGGTCTCCTTTGGTTGCCCTACACAGGAGAACGGAGCTGGAAAGCAGGTTAGTGGGGTGGGGGGGAAGGGAGATATCACAGTAACCTTCCCCCTTTCCTCCCAAGTTGACCCTTGTTCCTTAACAGTTCCCTTCTCCCGGCAGCTCTGCACACGCGCACACTGGGAACAGGCTCCAGCTTTTCTTCTGCCCCACTGAACTCCAACTCCGAAGGCAGCTGATGACAGTTTGACTGGCCCCGCCAACCTCACCTCTTCTCTGCTTCCCATGGAGTCTCAGCTGATCGGCGGGGTCTCCTTTGGTTGCCCTGCACAGGAGAACGGAGCTGGAAAGCAGGTTAGTGGGGTGGGCAGGGAAGGGGGATTTTGCAGTAACCTTCCCCTGCCACGCCCACCAAGCCATACCCACCAAGCCACACCATGCCCATCAAGCCACGCCCACAGAACTGGTAGTAAAAATTTTTGAATCCCACCACTGTCCTGGAGGCCAATTTTTCTCCCTCCCGAGCCTCCGCACAAACTTACCTGGGATCCAAAATGGGCTGTGTGGAGACTCCTGGGAGGGGAGGGGCAGGGTGGGCGGGGCCAGCCAGCCATTGCAACTACCGGTTTGCTGAACCGGATGTACAATTAACTCCCTGAATTCTGGGAGTTGAGGTCCACACCTGTACCAAGGTTGCCAACATTGAAGATATGTGGACTTCACCTTGAAAGCACCTTGAAGATATGTGGACTTCACCTTGAAGGCACCTTGAAGATATGTGGACTTCACCTTGAAGGCACCTTGAAGATATGTGGACTTCACCTTGAAGGCACCTTGAAGATATGTGGACTTCACCTTGAAGGCACCTTGAAGATATGTGGACTTCACCTTGAAAGCACCTTGAAGATATGTGGACTTCACCTTGAAGGCACCTTGAAGATATGTGGACTTCACCTTGAAGGCACCTTGAAGATATGTGGACTTCACCTTGAAGGCACCTTGAAGATATGTGGACTTCACCTTGAAGGCACCTTGAAGATATGTGGACTTCACCTTGAAGGCACCTTGAAGATATGTGGACTTCAACTCCCAGAATTCTGGGAGTTGAGGTCCACACCTGTTCAAAGTGCCAAGGTTGCCAACATTGAAGATATGTGGACTTCACCTTGAAGGCACCTTGAAGATATGTGGACTTCACCTTGAAGGCACCTTGAAGATATGTGGACTTCAACTCCCATAATTCTGGGGGTTGGTCTCCCAGATTGGTGCCAAGATTGCCAACAATGTTGAATAGCCCACTTCTCCTCCTTTTCTCTCTCATTCTGGGTGGGCAGCCAACTTTCTCGGAGCCAAGATATTGGTTCAATAGATCTTTGGAAGAGTCACATGAATCTGGCACTGAAGAGTGTCTCTAAGTTTCAAGATGTCTGTGAAAAATATTTATCTTGGAAAATCTCCTTGTGAGTTTGTATCGCATCTCCATGGTTATCAAAGCCCTGAATTGGTTCTTTCATTCACAAGCAACTATATAACTGGCAGCCCAAGAGAAGATTAGGGAGGACAGATCTGAGCACCCTGAGGAAGCTCCATCCATCCAGACATGTAAGTCAACTGTGTGATGGTCCAAAGGTACCCCAGATGGTGGAAGAGGCCCCTTCTAAGAAAGTTGATGGATATGTAAGATTGGGGTTGAGTCTCCCATCCAGCCATTCCTGCATTTTTAGCTCCAGAGTCTGGAGTGCAACTCTGAAGAGTTCCAGCAGGTTTAGAAAGGGCCACCCATGTCTTCTTCTGCAGAGTTGTATATTGAGGTTCTCACTCTCAGTTTCTTCCAGTTGCCTTTCTTATGGACAGTCATCAGATACTTCTGGGCTCTGTCACTTGAGTTGGAGTGCCCATCAGATCTTTGACTCTGTCCTTCTTCTACAAGATGAGAGGGTCAATGTGGGCAGAAGACCAGAGACTGGGTGTTATAAGGGGAACCCATGTTCTCCAGGGCTACAGCAGCTCAGTGTCTGCCATTTTGAGCCTTTGAGCCTCCGCCATCATGGGAAATGCTTAGAATAAAACACAACCAGGGCTCTTCCTTCTCACTCTCTCCAAAAGCAAAAAGTGAGGAGATTTTTTTTATTTGAGGACATCCTTAGTTTGAGACTAAATGGCCTTCCGTTCCCCTCTGCTCTGATCCCCTGAATCTAAATATTGCTGTTCTTATTCCCCTTTTTCTTTTTTTTATAAATAAATTTTATTAATTTTACAATTAAAACAAACCAACAACACATACACAAATGAAAGAAAAGAAAAGAAAGAAGGAGAAGAAAATAGAAAGAAAAAATAGAAAGCAATTAAAAACATTCTCATCTTCAACAGTTTGTAAGATCTCTCTTTTTTTTAACCCTTAATTTATGCCATATACACACACCTAATCTTTACATATATCTATATATCACTGCTATGGGTTTATCCTATCCTCTTTTGCCTTATAGTGTAAAATCTATCTTTGGTCTATCCATTTGTACCAGCAGTTCCAGCTATTGTAGTATATTGAGGTGTCTTTATTTTTTAGTGCCAGAGTTAGTTTGTCCATTTCTGCACAACTTGAAATTTTTTGAATGATCATTTCCTCTGATGGAACCTGAGGCTGCTTCCAACATTGGGCAAAGGCTAATCTGGACACTGTCAAAATGTGTATTATTATGTATTTCGCTTTTTTTGATATTTGTTTGTCAAAGATCCCTAACTCTGGTTTGTATTCGATCTGCTCTTTTGTCATTTCTTCCAGCCAATTTCTAATTTTCTGCCAATATTTTTGAGCTTCTGTACAGGACCACCACATATGGAAAAATGTTCCCTCTTTTTTTTTTTGCATTTCCAGCAATTCGGACTCATATTGGGGTGCATCTTCGCTAATCTTGAAGGAGGAAGGTGCCATCTATAAAACATTTTATAGGCATTTTCTTTGTATGCTACCGATTTTGTGATCTTATTGTTTCTACCCCAGACCTTTTCCCATTCTGTTAAGGTGATGCTATGTCCTACATTCCTACTCCAGGCAATCATGTTCCCTTTTATAATTTCTTCTAATTCGACTTCTAATAAATAATTATAAAATTTTGTTATATTTTTTTTTGCCTGGTCCTAATAAAATTTTATCTAATTGCTGGAGTTTATTGTTGATTCCGAATTCTTTCTTGTCCTGTTTGTATCTACTTTGAATTTGAAGGTATGCCCACTGATTAATTTTTAGTCCCCGCTCTTGAAGTTCTTGCCGCGATTTCAATTTTCCTTGTGTATCCAATAGGTCCTTATATTTAATCATTTTAGTGATATCCAGATTATTTGGGTGGATCATCGCCTCCATTGTTGAAATCCAGATTGGTACTTTTATATAGTGTTTTTTCCGTATTTTCTTCCAATTAGTTAATAATGAGTCTCTGATTAGATGTCTGTGGAAATATTTTTGACTAGTTTTCCCTACATCCCATAAAAAAGCGTGCCACCCCCTCTGCAAATCATGGCCTTCTAAAAATAATATTCTCTTGTTAGTTAAATTCACCCATTTCTTCAACCATACTAAAGAGGCAGCAATATAATACAACTCCCAATTTGGAAGTGCCAGCCCTCCCCTGCTCTTCATATCCTGAATTGCCTTTAAATTTATTCTAGGTTTTTTTTCCTTGCCAAATAAATTTAACAGTTATTTTGTTGAGTTCTTCAAAAAAAAATTGTGTACTTTAATTGGGATCGTCTGAAATAGATATAGAAATTTCAGAAGAATATTCATTTTAATGGCGGTGATCCTGCCTAATAATGAAAGTTGCAGCTTGCCCCATGTTTCTAAATCCTTCTTTACCTGTTGCATCAATTTATCATAGTTATTTTCCTTAAGTGTCTTACAATGTGCTGTCAACCATATTCCTAAGTATTTAACTTTCTTTATCACTTGTATTCCCATAACTTCTAGTTCTATTTTCTGTTTTTCTGTTAAATTTTTAGTCATTAATTTTGCTTTCTTCCTATTAATTTTGAGTCCTGCTACTGCTCCAAATCGTTCTAATTCATTCATCAATTTTTGTCCTCTTTCTATTGGTTCCTCAATGAAAAAAATCATATCGTCCGCAAACGCTTGCAACTTATATTCTTCTTTCTTAACCTTTAATCCTTTTATGTCTGGGTTCTGTCTAATTCGCATTAGTAATGCTTCTAATGATAATATATGAAGAGCAGAGGTGAGAGTGGGCAGCCCTGTCTGACTCCTTTTTCTATTTTTATTGGGCGGGTATATTTCCCCGTTTATTATAATATTAGCCTGTTGTGTATCATAAATGGTTGTTATAATATTTTCAAATTTGGTGCCTAAATTCATATTATAAATTTTTTGGATTATTCCACTTTTTCATAGCCAAGGATTCGTTTCTGACTCTCTCTCTCTCTCTCCCAGCCTGTTGTTTAGAAGGATCTCAGCCACCATGGATGTAACTCTCAGGAGACCCTGGATTGGGTTGCTGGTCTTCTTCTGTGTTCAGATGGTCCGTTCTGAAACAGGGGAGACGTATGGACCTCAGCTGAAAATGGACCCCGAAGCAATCACACGCAGTAAGTAAGACAGCAAACTTTTCTGGCACCAAACTTGCAATAGGTTGGCCTAAGGTGGAGTTGACTGGATTATTCAGGGAGGTGGATCTCCTGCAACCATACAGGCAGTTAAACCTCAGGCATGGGCTGCAGGAAATGTTTTGTGACATTTTGTTTGACGTAATCAATGGCTTTATTAAAATATTTGCCATCAAATGTGGGCTAAAATTTGCCAAATTTTAATCCCACAAAAGTTATAGGTCCCAGACTTTGGACACATTTTCTAAGTTAGCTCATTTGGGGTACCTTTTTTTTTAAAAAAAACAACCCTGTGGTAAATTATTTTGTCTAGTGAAAGGTTACACAAAGACAAACAGAAGCAGTTTAGTAGTATATAGGTGCAGATAGAAGAATCTTCCTTCCTTCCTTCCTTCCTTCCTTCCTTCCTTCCTTCCTTCCTTCCTTCCTTCCTTCCTTCCTTCCTTCCTTCCTTCCTTCCTTCCTTCCTTCCTTCCTTCCTTCCTTCCTTCCTTCCTTCCTTCCTTCTCCTCATTCTTATTCTCTTCTAATTCCCTTCCTTCTATTCTTCCTTCCTTCTTCTCATTCCCTTCTAACTTCCTCCCTCCCTCCTCTTCCTTCTCTTCTGATTCCCTTCTAATTTCCCTCCCTCCTTCCTTCCTTCTTCTCATTCCCTTCTCATTCCCTTCCTTCCTTCCATCCTTCCTTTCTTCCTTCTTCTTATTCCCTTCTAACTTCTTTCCTTCCTTCCTCCCCTCCCCCTCCCTCCCTTCTCTTCCTTCTCTTCTCATTCCCTTCTCATTCCCTTTCTTCCTTTCTTCTTCTCGTTCCCTTCTAATTTCCTTCCTTCCTTCCTTCCTTCCTTCCTTCCTTCCTTCCTTCCTTCCTTCCTTCCTTCCTTCCTTCCTTCCTTCCTTCCTTCCTTCTCCTTATTCCCTCCTTATTCCCTTCTCATTCCCTTCTCATTCCCTTCCTTCATTCCTTCCTTCTTTCCCTCCCTCCCATCCATCCATCCATCCATCCAGTTTCTTGAACATGCAATCTTGTTCATTTTGCAGTTTTATTGTATCATAAATTTATTTACATCTCTGGTGTTTTTTTTCTTTTGTCCCCCCAAGTAGAAGATAGCAATGGCTGTAGCAACAGCATTTAGACTTATATATAACTCCACAGTGCTTTAGAGCCCTCTAAGCAGTTTACAGAGTCAGCTACTTGCTCCCAACTATCTGGGTCCTCATTTTACTGACCTTGGAAGGACAGAAGGCTGAGTCAATCTTGAGCTGGTCGGAATTGAACTGCTGGCAGATGGCAGAATTAACCTGCAATGCCGCATTCTAACCACTCTGCCACTGGAGCTCTAAATAGTAGTCGTTGCATTCAGCGGTGGTGGTGATGGAAACAGTATCCGGGAGCTGTAATGGGAGGTGGGGTTCTGCCCTTCTAGTGCTGGGGTGAGCCTCCTCATGGTCCAAAGTCTCATGGGTTGGGTTGGGCATCGGTTCTTTGTGTCTGTGTTTCAGTCCTCCAGGTAGCCATGACAGACAAGAAGATTTTGGATGGAATGGCAAAAATGGCAGCAAAGAAAAACAAGGCACTCAAAGGCATCAAAGCGTGAGTTGATTCATTTGCTCTGTGGTAGCAAGGGATGAGTCTGGATTTTGACCCCAGGATCTAGAGATCTTGGGGTGCAAACCCCCAATTTTCCAGCCAATAGTTGAAGACCCAACAGATCTGGTTTGGTTCTGCAACCCAACAGGACAGACACAGACTCCAGAGAGTAATTAGGACTGCAGAAAAAACAATGGCTACCCACCTGCCTTCCATGGAGGACCTGTATACTGCACGAGTCAAAAAGAGGGCTGTGAAAATATCTACAGACCCCTCACATCCCAGACATAAACTGTTTCAACTCCTACCCTCAAAACGACGCTATAGAGCCCTGCACACCAGAACAACTAGACACAAGGACAGTTTTTCCCCCGAATGCCATCACTCTGCTAAACAAATAATCCCCTTGACACTGTCCAACTAGTTACAATGTCTGCACGACTATTACTATTCATCTTCTCATCCCTCCTTATCACCCACCCCCTTCCACTTGGGACTATAACCTTGTTGCTTGTATTCCAATGATTTATACTGACTGTTTCCTAGTATGATTTGATTGCTTATTTGTATCCTATGACTATCATTAAGTGTTGGATCTGATGATTCTTGACTCTTGACGAATGTCTCTTTTCTTTTATGTACACTGAAAGCATTTGCACCAAAGACAAATTCCTTGTGTGTCCAACCACACTTGGCCAATAAAATAATTCTATTCTATTCTATTCTATTCTATTCTATTCTATTCTATTCTGTTCTGTTCTGTTCTGTTCTGTTCTGTTCTGTTCTGTTCTGTTCTATTCTATTCTATTCTATTCTATTCTATTCTATTCTATTCTATTCCATTCCATTCCATTTCATATTTTCTATTCTATTCTATTCTATTCTATTCTATTCTATTCTATTCCTATTCCTATTTCCTATTCCTATTTCTATTCCTATTTCTATTTCTATTCTATTCTATTCTCTATCCCGTTCCATCCCATCCCATCCCATTCTATTTAAATTCTATTCCTATATCCTTCTATTCTATTCTATTGTACCCTATGACTGTTATTAAGTGTTGTACCTGATGATTGTTGACTCTTGAAGAATGTCTCTTTTCTTTTATGTACACTGAGAGCATTTGCACCAAAGACAAATTCCTTGTGTGTCCAATCACACTTGGCCAATAAAGAATTCTATTCTATTCTATCTGGATGGAGGGCAAGACCTCAGGTCCTAGACAGAATGCCCGTCTATAGCAGCAAAATTAGTGAAGAACGGGAAGGTTTAATCTTGGATTTAATCTTGTCAAGACAGCCATTTGTTGGGATGGTCTGAGGTCTCCTGCCTTGGACAGGAGGTTGGATTAGAAGACCTCCAAAGTCCTTTCCATCTTGCTGTCAGGATTCCAGCAATTGCTCTAATTAAATCATGATTCTTGAGCCAAACTTCAAAAAACTCATTAGAGGCAACATACTGGCCCTGCCCTGAATGAAGCCAACTCTGGCCTACCTCATTTATAGTCCCCTGGGACCCTGTTTCTCCCCTCCCTCCCCGCTGGGTGTCTCATCAACCAGGTTCTCCCATTGAGCCCATTCACGGGCTGGGTGTCATCAATCACGTTCTCCAATGAACTATATTCGTGGGCAAAAGCTCCGGTAGTTTAGTTACAATCCTTTAAAGATAAGAGTGGGAATGTACTTTTGCTTTCAAACTGCTGCACTGCTCTTCCAGTTTTCCTCCACCCCACTTTTTATGGCAACTACTAAAACAGGCAGAGGAATGTTTTCTGAGTTGACATTCGGCTCCTCTCACTTCTTGAAGGTGACCTGTATTAAGCAAAAACAAATTGAGTGCAGATATAGAATTTAGGGTTGCTATAAGGTGATCAGCCTGGATGTTCCTACTCTACCCAAGATGCCTCTGATAATGGGTAGCCCTTCCACTTGATTTGCTGTCAGGATTCCAGCAATTGCTGTAATGAAATCATGATTCTCGAGCCAAACTTCAAAAAACTTGAAAGGATTTAATTGAGGCGACGCCCTGCCCTGTATGAAGCCAACTCTGGCCTACGTTATTTCCGGTCCCCTGGGACCCTGTTTTCCCCCTCCCCCCTGGGTGTGTCATAAATCAGATTCTCCAATTGAGCATGTGCACAGGCTGGGTGTCATCATTCACGTTCTCCAATTCAATATATTCCCGGGCAAAAGCTCTGGTGTTTCAGTTACAATCTTTTAAAGATAAAGAGTTGGAATGTACTTTCACTTCCAAACTGCTGCCCTGCTCTTCCAGATTTCTTTCCTCCCTCCCTTTTTTTTTTAAAAATAGCAACTACTAAAACAGGCATAGGAATGCTTTATGAGTTGACATTAGAAAATTAGCGATGGGAGCATGATTGAAGCATAGCTCAGAGAAGCCAAAAAGAGATTTCATTGGGTTGGTGGTCTTCCTGAGAACTTGTCCAAAGCTCTGAGTACTTAGTACTAATCCTTGCACACAAGTACGGTGTACAAGTACTATACACAAGTCTATCATCTTCCCTGAGAAACTG
>NC_142011.1:1661860-1716860 GCF_049901735.1 Notechis scutatus | reverse complement strand
ATGAGGAAGAGGGAAGGGGAGGGATGGAGGAAGGAAGGAAGGAAGGAGAGAAGGAAAGGAAAGGAAAGGAAGGAAGGGAGGAAGGAAAGGAAGGGAAGGGAAGAGAAGGAAAGGAGGAAGGAGAGAAGGAAAGGAAATGAAGGGAAGGGAAGGAGGAAGAAGGAAGAGTGGAGGAAGGAAGGAGAGAAGGAAAGAAGGAGAAAAGGAAAGGAAGGGAAGGGAAGGGAATTAAAGGGAATGAGGAAGAGGGAAGGGGAGGGATGGAGGAAGGAAGGAAGGAAGGGAAGGGAAGTTGACAGCCAGGGTGGGTTAGGTGCCAGGCTCATTTGACCATCGGCCCAACCTTTAGGAGATGCCAAAAGAGCTTGTGATATAACACAGCCCAATCTGGGGGTGGTGGGCTTCCCTGGTTCTGGGTGAGATGCACACACACACACACACACACACACACACACACACACACACACACACCACCGAATGAGCTCCTGTTTGCAGTGGCCCTGCAGAATCCCCCTGCTGCTTTCGGTCCGGACGCTGCTCCCTCCCGAAGAGAAGCCCACCCAGCAGCCCAGCCGTGGCCCCCCTGCCCCTGGGCCCAGCCCCAGCCACTGAAGAGGGAGCCAAAGGGAAGCCGGGCAAGGCCGACCTCTGCTCTCCTTGCTGGCTGGGGAATTCTGGGAGTTGGAGACAGACTGACTGGGACTGCAGAGCCATGGATAGAAAAGGCATGGAGCCCCTTTTTCCCCTGGGGCCATTAGCAGCTTCCTGAAGGGCCCCCACCGTCCCAAGGGGGAGCCCTGAAACCCCCCATGCCCCACCTTTGAAGAATGAGCACATGAACTCACCTGTGTCTTTTCTCTCCCTCTCTCTCCCTCCCTTCATTCCTTCCTTCTCTCCCTCCATCCCTCCCCCTCTCCCTTCCCTTCTCTCCTCCTCCTTCCTTCCTTCCACTTTCTCAATGCCTCCCCTCTCTTCCTTGTTTTCCTTCCTGTTTCCTTCCTTCTTCCCTCTTTTCTTCAATCTCTCCTCTCTCCCGCCTTTTTCCTCCCTTGATCCCTCCCTCTTCAATCACTTCCTTCTTCCCTCTTTCCCTCAATCCCTTCCTCCTTTCCTTCATCCTCCTCCCTCCTTCTTCCCTCTTTCCCTCCTTCTTTCCTCCCTCCCTCCCTTCTTCCCTCTTTCCCTCAATCACTCCTCCCTCCTTCTCTCCTTCCTCTTTCTCTCTCTCCTCTCTCCCTTCCTCCCCATGCTCCCTCCCCCTTTCCTCAATTCCCTCTCCCTTCTTCCCTCTTTCTCAATCACTCCTTCTCTCCCTCTCTCTCCCCTCTTCCATGCTCCCCCTTCTTTCTTTCTCTCATCTCCCTCCTCCCTCAATCACTCAATTGCTCCCTCTCTCCCTTCCTCCCTTTCATGCTCCCTCTCCCTCTTTCCCTCCGCCAATCCCTTCCTCCCTCCCTTCTTACCTCTTTCCCTCCCTTCTTTCCTCCCTCCTTCCCTCCCTCCCATAGGGCCTTGCCCCATCGAGACCTCCGGGACCCGCTCCCTTTCCCTCTCTCTTGCTCCCTGGAGGGATCGTCCTGGAGTTCGGCGGTAGAACAGCAGGATGGGCTGTCCCTCTCTGTCTCCATCTCCTCCCCTCCGGACGCCCGCATCGGCCGATACCGCCTGGTCCTGGACGCCTCCACCCAGTACCAGGGCTCCAGCTTCCACCTGGGCGAGTTTCTCCTGCTCTTCAACCCCTGGTGTCCAGGTAAGGCTTTTCCCCGGTTGTGGGAGGGACCACTCAGCTCTGTCAGCCTGGGAAGCCATTTTGTTCTTGGAAGTTTCCAGGCTGCCACATTCGGTGCCTGGGAATTTGGGAGGGGGGGATTTCGTACCGGCGTAGGAGACGAGACTCAACAACGTTCCTTTCTTAGAGAGTCAAGGACAAGTTGCTCTGCACCTGGAGGGGTGTGTCTGGAGGGATGTCTCCCGTTGGGACAAAGATTTGGTTGGGCCATGGGAGGGACTGGTGGGTGCCGGCAGGGGTGGGATTCTACCAGTTCTGACCGGTTTGGGAGAACCAGTAATTCCAGTGATCATTTGGCCCCGCCCACCTGCCCCTGCTCTTTCCTGCGCTTTATGTCCTTGTTTTGGAGCATGGCTGATTCGCATGGCTGAGCGGTTTTGCCGTGCCTCAGCTCTTTTACTCACTGGGGCTGCAGTAGACGGTAAGCTGAAATGCAGTGGTGGTTTGCTACCAGTTTGGACCGGTTTGGCTGAACCGATAGTCACAAAAAGCTGACGATCAGCTGAAAGAAGGAAAAGGGGATCTCGCGACCCCCGGGACACTGCAACCGTCATAAGTATGAGTCAATTGCCGAGTGTCCAGATGTTGATGACATGATCATGGGGATACTGCAAGGGTCTTAAGTGTGGAAAACTGTCATCAGTCACTTATTTCAGTGCTGTTATAATCTTGGTCATTAAATGAATGGTTGTAAGTCAAGGACTTCCTTCCTTCTTTCTTCCTTCCTCCCTTCCTTCCCTCTTTCTTTTATATCCTTCCTACCTTCCTTTATAACTTTCCTTCCTTTTTTTATATGTTTCTTTCCTTCTATCTTTTATAGTTTTCCTTCCTTCCTTCTTCTCTCCCTCCCTCTCTTTCTTCCCTCTTTCTTTTATATCCTTCCTTCCTTCTTTCCTTCCATCCTTCTTTTATATTTTCCTTCCTTCTTCCTTCTTTTATATTTTTCTTTCTTTCATTCCTTCCTTTCCTCCTTCCTTCCTTCTTCATATTTTTCTTTCCTTCCTTCCTTCCTCTCTCCCTCCCTCCCTCCCTTTTATATTTCTTTTATATTTTTCCTTCCTTCCTTCCCTCCTTCCTTCCTTCCTTCCTTCCTTCCTGTACTGAGCCTGGGATCTCTGGCCTGCAAAGCAACTTCTTCACCATCCGTGGCTGAGCACATGGACCTGATGAGCTCTCATGAACAAGTTCCATCATGTGGTTCAGTTTCTTCTGGTCTAGAAAGATGCCCAAGAAACTCGACTAATTATTGTGTACTTTGGAAACCGTGGTTAGATAAACAACCTCTTAGGATCCAGCCCTTGCGAACAGAAGGTGCCATGTGTTAATTGCACTTTGGCAGTTCCAAGTGAAGGCATCTCACATTACCAAAGATATTTTCCCAGAGGCCAGGAAGTGTTTGCTAAGCGGAAAGGATTATATCCAGTAGCTGCGTTGATGGTATCTGTTATTTATTTAATTTTTTAATTTAATTTTATTTGGTTTGTCAATTGCTTACAAGATAATAGGTATAAGTAAAACATAGTTATGAATACATGAAATGGGTACATATAAGAAAAATAAAAGAAACAATAGGACAGGGACGGTAGGCAAGTTGGTGCGCTTATGCACGCCCCCTACAGACCTCTTAGGAAAGGGGTGAGGTCAATAGTAGTCTAAGGTTAAGGTGTTTGGGGTTTGAGGAAGAAACCACAGTCAGGTAGAGTGTTCCAGACATTGACCACTCTGTTATTGCTGAAGTCGTATTTCCTGCAGTCAAGTTTGGTGCGGTTAACCTTGAATTTGGATCTATTGTTTGCTCTTGCGTTGTTGTGGTTGAAGCTGAAGTATTTATTGACAGGGCCAGTTGTAGTTGGAATTGAGGTAGTTAGGGGCGTGCGTGCCTAGTTTTGAGTGATGGTGGGTTGGATGAGGCAGGGTTGAATGTGGAGTTGTGGGTTGTGTGATTTACTTTTGATACAATCAGCGCGGTAGTCAATGTAGAGATCCTTCTCTCCATTGTCTAGACGTCTTTTGAGTTCATTGTGGAGTTTACGGGAGCAGATTCTTTGCAGTCTGGATAAGTTTGGTCTTGGGCGAAGTTTTTTGTGGTTGGGATTGTGTTGTAATGATGAGGCAGTCGAGGTGTTTGATCATGATCAAATGAATCATGATGAACTTTATTGGAATCTAGTCTTGCATTTATACACATTTTTAGTTATTCTCCAACATTGGTTAACTTTGGTTTCTGCTTGACTTTCGTTATTGTTCAGCATAGTAACTAACACAATTAATGATCTCTAGTCAAAGTCCAACATATGTTTACTTCCTCTCTCTAATCCTCCTTTAGATGAGTAACTTTGTTTGCCTGAGTTGTATTTGCTTGGAAACATTCTTTTCTCTGAGGTTTGCCATCAAGATAAAGAAATTCCTACAATTACAACTCTACAGGATTGGTTTTGCAATGGCGTTTGTTGTATGAATGAATATGCGTTTGCTGGACTCCTTTTTGAAAACAACTCTACAAATTTTGGGGCCACTGAGCCATCATTGTATTTGGACTCAGGGCCATCTCTGGTTATTTCAATGATATCTTTAGGAGAGATGTTACTACCTTCATGGCTTTATTTTTCTTACCTGTATTTTATGGGAAGACAACGCCCAAGAGCTGCGTCCAAGAAACACCCTTTCCCTGAAATTTCACCTAATGCACCATTGGTGGCTTCCAAAGCAGAGAACATAACAGGGTTAGAGGGCTCCTAGGAAGTCATCTAGTCCAACCCCGCCCTGTCCATGGCAGGATATCAACTCCAAAGGACTTTTGAACTGAGACATCAGGGTGCCATCTTCCTGTCCATAATTTGCCACCAACTAAGACGGTGAAGACTAAGGTGGTTTTCCCAGTTGCAATGCATGGCTGTGAAAGTTGGACCCTAAGGAAGGCAGAGCGCCAAAGAATGGAGGCCTTTGAACTCTGGTGCTGGGGGAGAAGGCGCCTGCGAGTCCCTTGGACTGCAAGGCCATCTAGCCGGTCAGTCCCAGAGAGAGATTAACCCTGACTGACTGCTCTTTTGAAGGCCAGATCCTACTCAAAGACTTTGGCCACCTCACGAGAAGGAAGGAAGAACTGACTGGAGAAGAGCCGAATGCTGGGAACGATGGAGGGCAAAAGAAGAAGAAGGGGACGGCAGAGGAGGAGGGGGCTGGATGGAGTCACTGAGCTTAAATGGACTCCAGAAGATGGTAGAGGACAGGAAGGCCTGGAGGAACGTTGTCCATGGGGTCGCGATGGGTCGGACACGACTTCGCCACTAACAACAAGATGGTGAAGAGGAACATGGGAGATATTAACCCCCTCTATCCTGCATCGTTCAAACTCCCCTCTCTGTGAGGCTCCCATATTCTCTGAAGACCCCAAAGATATTGGCCAAGAAACTTCCAAGAGTCTTGGGGACGGGAGATCCATTGTGCTTCAATCTCCAGACAAGGATGCTCTTCAGTAGTCCAGAGAGGATGGCCAATCTCCTCGCGTACATCTCTTGGAGACCCACAAGGAAGAACAGGAGTCTGGGGGCTAAACCATATGATGAACCATTGAAGGGACTAAGGGTTTCTAGTCTAACGAAGAGAAGATCTGGCAGTGATATGACATCTTCTACTCCTTGAAGGCTGTCACAAAGAAGATGGGGGTCAAAGTCTCTTCCAACTCTGTTATTCTGCAGTGACCACAATATTGGACTCAAGCCTGACAGATTGATTGATGTTGATGTTGTTGACGTCCATTTTTGGTCACCACAATATAAAGAAGATGTTGGGACTCTGGAAAGCGTGCAGAGAAGAGCAACTCAGATGATTAGGGAAACTGGAGGCTAAAGCATATGAAGAATTGGGTATGAGTAGTTTCATGAGAAGAAGGGACTAGGGATGACATGATAGCGGGCTTCCAATATTTGAGGGGGCTGCCACAAAGAAGAGGGAGTCAAACTATCCTTCAAAGCCCCTGAAGGGAGGACAAGAAGCAAAGGATGGAAACGCACATCGAGGAGAGAAGCAACCTAGAATTACAGAGGAAATTTCCTGATAGTGAGAACGATTAGCCAGTGGAACAACTTGTCTCCAGAGGTTATGGGTATTCCATCACTGGAGGCTTTTTAAGAAGAGCCTGGACAATCATTTTCCTGAATTGGTCCAGGGTCTCCACTTGGGTTGGACTAGAAGACCTCAAGGAAGGCCCTTCCGACTCTGATTCAGTGGAAATGCTTTTCTTCACAGTTTGGGGACTGGAGATTTTTAAGAAGAAATTAGACAGCCCCTTGTCTGGAGTGGTATAAGATCTCCTGCTTGGGCAGGGGTTGGACAGACCTCCAAGGTCACCCCAAAGCTACTTTTTGAAAACTGGACTTCTTCTTTTTCTTCTTGAAAACATTGCTTCTCATTCTGACTGGAGAAGTTGTGCTCCTTGCAGACAGCTGGTCATTTGCAGGCGGGTGTGAGGCCGCTTGGAGGTTTACCTGTGTCCTCGGAGTCCCCTGAGTAATGGGTGTGGAGCTTTCTTGGCTGCAGAATGTTTCTGCAGATGTTTTCATGCAAATGGATGTGGAGGAGGCTCCACACCTATTTGCACCATTCAGGTGACTCGAGGACAGAGACATATCTCCACGTGGCCTCAACGACCCTCTAAAAGGATGCAAATGACCAGCTGCTTGCAAGGAGCATAAATCCTTCCCTTCCCCACCATCCTGTCAGAGCTGAAGAAGCTTCTTGGATGAGAAGTGAAATGTCATCAAAAGAAAAACAAGAAAGTCCAGTTGCCTCCTGAAAAAAAAAAAAAGCACCTTTTGGGACAACCAGGACCTGGAGGATGGAGAATCTCTACAGACTTTTAGCTACACCATTTGGGATGGACACCCTTGGAATGGTGTGGGAGCAGGAATGGATATCCAGGGGAAAAAAGTTGCAGACTACAGGAGCCATTTGCACCACTCAGGTGACCCTGAGGACACAGATAAACCTCCAAGTGGCTTCAATGGCTCTCTAAGAGGATGCAAATGACCAGCTCTCTGCAAGGAGCATAAATCTTTCCCTTCCCCATCATCCACTCAGACCTGAAGAAGCTTCTTGGATGAGAAGTGAAACGTCTTCAAAAGAAGAAAAAAACAAGAAAGTCCAGTTGCCTCTTGAAAAAAAAGCACCTTTTGGGACAACCAGGACCTGGAGGGCTGACAGTCTCCACAGACCCCTCCAAGATCCCTTCCCTCTTTGTCATTCTGTGTTCTTCCTCACTCAACCCCAGAGCGGAAAAGAATCACAAAGAACCCTTTGGAAGAAAAAAAAATCTAAACTTTTAGCCGAAGGGGATTGGCGTCCCTCCGGGGTCTCTCTTTCAACATCGCTTCGCGAAAGGGGACTTTTTGCATGAATCTTTCACAGGCAGCCGAGACCAAACATCGAAATAGCCCAAATGCTAGGCCATCTTTCTTTTCCTGTGCAAACAAACCTCCTCGCGGCATGTGGTTGGAATGTGCTAGCAGGGGCCGGCTGCACCGTCCCACTGCGTGGTCTCACCGACCTCTTGCAAAGACAAAACAAATACGATTAAAATATCTTAATTGCTATATGGGCAAAGTGTTGGAGACGTAATCACAGCCAAGGAACTTATTTTCATATGTGGTGGACGTGTCCCCGAGCCCGGAAATATTGGTTTAAAATTAAAACATAGTTGGAAGAAATAACTAGAGAAAGAATTGAATTAAGACCAGAACTTTTTTGATTAGCTATAATAGGATCTAATGTTAGTAGGAACTTCCAATATATCATTCTCCATATGGTAACCACTGCCAGAATCTCATTTGCGCAAAACTGGAAACAGGATACCATTCTCTCTGAGATTAATAATAATAATAATAATAATAATAATAATAATAATAATAATAATAATAATAATAATAATAATAATAATAATAATAATAATAATAATCCTTGAATGCGCTGAAATGGACAGGCTAACGATGATATTAAAAGATAAAGAAGAAATAGAGTACTATAAGATATGGAACCTTTGGTATGAGTGGTTAGAAAGAAGATGCAGAGGCGTCAATCGACAGTAAAAATTAGAAAATGTTAATCAATGTTGCATATATAACAGGGAGCTCAAACTGCCCAAGGAGCTGCTTGATTCAGAGGAATGATGGAGTCTGTCATCTGCACCTCTATAACTGTCTGGTTCGGTTCTGCAACCCAACAAGACAGACACAGACTCCAGAGAGTGATTAGGACTGCAGAAAAAAAACAATTACCACCCACCTGCCTTCAATTGAGGACTTGTCTACTGCATGAGTCAAAATGAGGGCTATGAAAATATCTAGAGACCCCTCACATCCCGGACATAAACTGTTTCAACTCCTTCCCTCAAAACGATGCTATAGAGCCCTGTACACCAGAACAACTAGACACAAGGGCAGTTTTTTCCCCAAATGCCATCACTCTGCTAAACAATAATTCCCTCAACACTGTTCAACTATTTACAAAGTGTACACTACTATTACTGTTAATCCTCCCATTATTCCTTATCACTCATCCCCTCCCACTTGTGACTGTATGACTGTAACTTTGTCATTGTATCCTTACTTTATATTGTGTTTCCTAGTATTATTTGTTTGCTTATTTGTACCCTCTGACTATCATTAAGTGTTGTACCTGATGATTCTTGACGAATGTCTCTTTTCTTTTATGTACACTGAGAGCATTTGCACCAAGACAAATTCCTTGTGTGTTCTATTCTATTCTACTCTATTCTACTCTACTCTACTCTACTCTATTCTATTGTTCATTACAATATTCTATTCTATTCTATTCCTATTATCTATTTTATTCTATTCTATTCTTATTGTACCCTATGACTATCATTAAGTGTGGTACCTTATGATTCTTGATGCTTGACGAATGTCTCTTTTCTTTTATGGACACTGAGAGCATTTGCACCAAAAACAAATTCCTTGTGTGTCCAGTCACACTTGGCCAATAAAGAATTCTATTCTATTCTATTCTATTCTATTCTATTCTATTCTATTCTATTCTATTCTATTCTATTCTATTCTATTCGTATATATATGTTAATAGTGTTATAAGTTAGATTGAAAAATAAGAATATAAGTGAATAGAATGGAGAAGCAATTGATATAGACTTTATTAATTAGTGTGAACACCGCTACGGAATTGTTGTAAAAAGTGGAAATTGTCTTTTTTAAGTGTTGAAATGTCGAATAAATAAATTTATTACAATATCTTAATTGCTTCAGCCTGATTTCCCCTCTTGTAAGGACGCTCATTCCTTCCTCGTAGCAGGTCACGAACACTCATCCTCCAGGGAGGTTTTGAGCGTGAAGGATGCAAACATTCAGGGTCCTTGCTTTTCTCGTGATTATTTTTCTCCTGAAGGTGTGGAACACAAAAGTATTTTTGTCCCCCGAGGTGTGTCTCTCTTCAGAAACCAAACATGAGTCAGAGTAAAACAGGAGGACAAGGAGAGGGACAAACGCATTAGGGGGAAAAAAGAGGAGCATTTTTCATAGGAGAAAAGAGCCTCCCCTTTTGACCAGTTTTAATACTGGCCTTTTAAGGCTAACGCTTAATTATGTTTAATTTAATTGGAATTAAATTAGAGTTCACACATTCATTCTAGTTAGGCAATTTAATTAGAATTTATATTTGGATTCTAAAGCTCAGTTATTCAATATATTCAGTATTAGAATTAATATTTTAATCCTAATGTTCTGTTATTCTATTATTCTGTTTTGTTTTGTTTTTTATGTACAAGCAGCCCTTGATTTTACGACCTCAGGGGAGACCAAAATTTCCTTTGCTGAGCAAGAAAGTTGCCCAGTGAGCTTACAACCGTTCTTGCCACCGTTGTTAAGTGAACCACTGCAGTTGTTAAGTTAGTAAACCAGTTGTTAAGTGAATCCGGCTTCTCCATGGACTTTGATCGTCAGAAGGTCGCCAAAGGAGGAATCACCTGACCTCCGGGACACTTCAACCGTCATAAATACGAGTCAGTGGCTGAGCATCTGAATTTTGATTAGGTCCACGGAGAGGCTGCAACGGTCATAAGCGTGAAAAACGGTCATGCAGCACTGTTGTAACTTTGAAGAGGCACTAAAAACAAACGGTTGTAAGTTAAGGACTGTTTCTACCATTTTAAATTTTAACTAGCTGGATCCATCAGTATTCATCTGGCTAGCGTCCTGTCAGTGTGTGGGAGAGTGAAGGGCTGTTTGGAAACTGAAAGAGTATTTGCTGTGTAAGCAAAGAAGAGACAGCAAGGAGCCTGGGCGTGGCTTAGCTCAACCGTTCTGTACTATAGCTGCTTGCTGCTGTGAAAGTGAAAGTGAAAGTGAAACTCCTCTCCTCTGCTTGTGTTTTGCATTTAGAAGAGATTTCTTTTCAGGTGGGGAGGGGGAGTAGAACTCCTTAGCATCAGAGAATAATAATAATAATAATAATAATAATAATAATAATAATAATAATAATAATAATAATAATAATAATAATAATAATAATAATAATATAGGAAATACTCTAAATGCTCTGATGGTCATTTTGCAAAATCCTTTCTTAGTGAGCCCCTAGAAGCCACGAGGGTCATTCGGGCCAAATTTCAAGTTTGTAGGCTTTACGGTTCTGGAGATTTTGTGATGATGCGTGAGTGGCATTTCCCTTTTATATCGAGAGATATGTTATTCTACACTGCCCAGAGCCCCTCTTGGAGGGAGATGGGTAGTTCAGAAATGAGCAAAATAGACAAATACATAGATACATATATGAAGTCCAGAGGGGTTGGACTAGAAGACCTCCCAGGTCCCTTCAGTGTTGTCATTCAATTACTCGAAAGGCCCAGGGGCACCAACACTGGCAGCTTCCATGGGAAAAGATGAGGCTGGAGGGACATGGAGGTTGGAAGGCTTCCAGGGGGTCTTCTGCTGCTCCGGTGCCCTCATGGAGGTCCTCGAAGGACATCCTGCTTCCTGGTTGAATCCTGTCCTGGTTTCCTGGACTCCACCAGCCTTTGCCCTGAAGACCCGCCAGATCAGGGGAAGGGGAACTCCCTCTTGGCAGTGGTGGCACTAGGAGCAGCCCACAGGGTCTGGTGGGCTCCCAAGGTCTTCTAGCAGGAAGAGGGGGGCAGTTTTTGGAATTGCAGGGTTTGGTGGGGGGAGAAGTATGGAGAGAAGGAAGATGGCGGCACCCAACTAGGAAGGTGAGGCTCTCGCTCCTGGAGCACTATCTCCCTATAAAGCCACCCCCTGCACCAGAAATCACTTTTAAAGCTGCCGCCTGCACCAGTAACCGTGAGTAAACCAGGGCCCAAAAACAAGCCCCAAAACGCTAGTTTCTGAAGCTGTGGAGCCCTAATAATGCTGGCGGAGCTCCTGCTAGCTGATCCGGAGCCTTCCTCTCCTTCCCCAGAGAAGTGAAGCTCTTTCCATCGAGCCCTATCAACCACCCTGGTGGAGCTCTTGAACTGGATCACTTGGTGTTAGATCGGGTAGATCGGTTCCCACAGAGACGCGAGACCAAAAGTGATAATTCAGCTCTTTATTGTGTATATAGACCAGTACAAGACCTGCGAGCTGCGGCAACCCTTTATATAGGAATTGCTCGCGGCTCGGCGGCCAATGACAGGGCTTTGAATCTCCCGCGATCGGCTTGACCAATCGCGGGTGATTCTTAGCGCGCCAATCATGGCTGTTTAGTTGGCCAATCAGGTTGCAGTCCATGTGGACCAATCAGGGCTCAGGATTTGGAGTATTTATTTATTTATTTATTTATTTGATTTGCCAATTGTTTACAAGATAATAAGTATAAATGTATACATAGTTGTGAATACATGAAATGGGTACATATAAGAAAAATAAAAGAATAAGAGAAACAATAGGACAGGGACGCTAATATATATAGTATGCTAATATAGAACACTTGAAGCCAGCAGAATGCAAACAACGTCCCTTCATTTCAATCCCTCCCACAGCTGATAGAAGTATCTTCCACGCCAGACAACGTGTTTCTATTAATATCCCACACACACAGTTTTCCCCGGAGCCACATCGGACAGCTGGCAGGGAGAAACAAGGAGGGAGGAGAAAGCCCTGAGGCTCTTAGGAGCCGAAAGTCACCCTGGACGGGTGGTAAAGGCAGAGGGGATGCTTCGGTGGTCACGAGGAGAAGAGAGTCTCCTCGACTGACCTGAAGAAAACCCCTCCATCCGAACTAAAAAGAGAACTGCCAGCATGGCTGAATCGAAGGCAGGAAGGCAGCTGAGACAGAAGTGAAAAAGAAAGGAAAGATCTTGTAACAGCGTGCTTAGTCTTGGTAAGAATTTCTGCAGTGGAATTTTCCTTGGAAAGTGGGACTCAAAGGAGGAAAATAGCTGCGATTAACAATCTGGAGTGACTGTCAGATTTAGTTTTTTTAAAAAAAAGATATTGCAACTAGAAGTAACTTTAAAAGTAAAGGACAGATTGGATTGGTTAACCCAAATTTCTGGACTGTATTTTTACTACTACTCAACTTGAAGAACTTTAGGAAACTATTGGAAAACAATCTTGTTCAGAAACATATTGATTGTAGTTAAAGTGTTTTAATTCAGCGAGTTTTGCTTTCTTTCCAAAATCCAGCGTGCTTTGAACATCTTGTTACAGCCTATTGTTTACAGAGTAATAGCAGCAATCAGAGCAATAAATTCCTCCCACCCAGTAAATCACAGCTGCTAGTGAAACAATTAACCCTTTCCTTGCAGACTCTCAATACTACCTCATTACTTTAATCAAACACCGATTAATTCATTACCTCAAAACTTACAACTTTTCTGCCTCATCACCTATATCAATGATTAGATAATCAATTTCTATAAAATATTTTATTAATGGTTTAATTGATTTATTAGATAATCAATTTCTATAAAATATTTTATTAATGGTTTAATTGATTTATTGTTTTAATTGATTAGTGTGATTAGAGTGTTTTGTGCAAATAGTGTGATTACTGATTAGTTTAAAAGATCAAGATTCATGTAATTTAATTGATTAGTAAAATCAGTGATTTAGTGAATTTAATTGAACAGTGTGATTAATAATTAGTGTAATTAATTGCTTAGGCTGATTGTTGCTTAGGAAAATTATTTTGACTAGAGAGATTACTGCAATTGATTGATTGGTGTGATATTGGCTATATTGATTACCCAAAATTGTTCCATTAATTAATTTAATTAACGTACCATCTTAACAAAACTACCATGCCAAGAAAAAAATCCAATGCCAAACCACAACCTAAAGAGAAAGTAATCCCCACCAATGAACCACAAGACTCCTGCACATGCCTTAAATGCTACAAAACTCTAAAGGATAATGAAAACTCCATCAAATGTTCTTTATGTAACAAATATGCTCATCATGACTTCTTGGGATTACCCGAGCAAATGATTCAATACCTAGAATCATCCAATGAGTTTCCATATCTCTGCAAATCATGCAGACCCAAACTGGATCTGTTGGAAAGAGTTGATATCATTGAAACACGAATAACATCCCTTGACACCATAGTAGCATCCCTGGATGCCTTAAAAGAAAGATTATCCAACCTTGAAAAAAAAGACACAACGCAAAAACCAGAACATCCAATAGCTACAAACCATATCTGTACCCAACAACCACAACCCAATCCAAAACCCAATCCACAAATAAACACAACCCAGACAAATATTGATATCCCAATCCTCATCAGAGAAGCCGTTGAGCGTGAACGGAAACGTCCAAACACCATCTTATTTGGTCTAGAGGACATCAATGACAATGATGACATCACAACTGTCCGAAACATCATCAATGATTATCAAGCATCAACCATCTCCGCTGATGAAATACTTGACATTTCCCGCATTGGCCGAGAGCTCAAAAACAGAGACGGCTCTGTGGCCCCACGCATGTGCAGGGTCATTTGCAAAAATGAATCAAGCAAACGTAAATTCATTTACACTATAAATTCACTCGCCAAAACCAACACCAACCATAAGAACCTCCGTTGTCGCCCTGACCTAACCATACAGCAACGTGCCCGCTCCCGTGTACTCCGCACTGAACTCAAAAAACATCTAGACAATGGAGAGAAGGACCTGTACATTGACTACCATGCTGACTGTATCAAAAGTAAGTCACACAACCCGCAACTCAGCTTTAACCTTCAACCACAACCCTACCTCAACCGATCCACCATCACCCAAGACTAGGCATGCACGCCCCTAACTACCTCAATTCCAACTACTGCTGGCCTTAAATGCAAGCTACTCAATGCAAGAAGCCTTGCGAATAAAACACCTGAATTTCTCCTCTTACTAAATATGGCTAAATTCGACATCATATTTGTCTGTGAAACATAGCTCAACGCATCTCTCTCTGACTCCATTACCACAGTAAGAGACTATCATGTTTACCAATAGACAATACTGCTACCCTTCAAAAAGACCTCGACTATGTATCAGAATGGTCAAACAAATGGCAATTTCAAATCTCAACAAATAAATGCTCTGTCTTACATATTGGCAAAAAAAATCAGAAAATAAAATACAAGCTGAATAGTCAAGATCTTGTTGATGACTCAAGCTCTGTAAAGGACCTTGGAATACTCACCTCTAATGATCTAAGTGCTAGAGCCCACTGCAACTACATAGCCAAAAAGGCATTAAGAGTTGTTAACCTAATCCTACATAGCTTTTTCTCTGGTAATATCACACAACTAACTAGAGCATACAAAACATTTGCTAGACCAATACTCGAATACAGTTCATCGGTCTGGAACCCTCATTACGTATCTGATATTAGCACAGTTGAGAAAGTCCAGAAATATTTCACAAGAAGAGTTCTCCACTCCTCTACTCGTTGCAGAATACAGACTTGAAATTCTAGACCTAGAAAACCTTGAATTACGCCGTCTTCGGTCTGATCTAAGTATGGTATATAAAATCATTCATTGTAATGTCCTACCTGTCAATTAATACTTCAGCTTCAACCATAACAACACAAGAGCAAACAATAGATACAAACTCAAGGTTAACCGCATCAAACTTGATTGCAGGAAATACGACTTCAGAGTGGTCAATGTCTGGAATACTCTACCTCAGTGGTCCCCAACCTTTTATGCGCGCCCGGACGCATCAGCTGTGGCCCAGTACAGCATCAGTGGCGCCATCTGTTTTGATGAAGTGCTTCGGTGAGCTTTCTACCGGAAAAGCTCACGGAAGCCTTTTCATCAAACCGGTAGTATTTGTTGACTGGGACCCTGCTCTACCTGACTCTGTGGTTTCTTCCCCAAACCCCAAACACTTTAACCTTAGACTGTCTACTATTGACCTCACCCCTTTCCTAAGAGGTCTGTAGGGGGTGTGCATAAGCACACCAAAATGCCTACTGTCCCTGTCCTATTGTTTCTTTTATTTTTCTTATATGTACCCATTTCATGTGTTCATAACTATGTATATACTTACACCTATTATCTTGTAAGCAATTGACAAACCAAATAAATAAATAAATAAATAAAGTTAGTTAATAAACTTCACAAGTTTATTAACGTCAAGAGTCAACTAGGGAATAGCATCAGTGCTAGGAGGGCAGAGAATTGGGAGAAAGGAGGAGGAGGAGAAAGAGGAGGAGGAGGAGGAGGTATGGGGTCCTTGGTGCTCTCTGAGTTTGATAGTTTTCTTGCAGACATTTCATGACTCCACTAGGGAATATCATCAGTGCTAGAAAGGAGGTGGGGTTGCAGAAAGGAGGAGGAGGAGGAGGAGGAGGAGATTGTCAAAAACAAGTCAAGCTGGAAGCCACAAAGGTGTGATGAAGACTCCACCATTCAGAGTTTCAATGGCATCATTTTAGCAGCCACCTTGACTTTTCTTTAGTTGCCCTGGGTCATCTTTACCTTCTGGGGCCAGACTGAAGGCTACCAATTGTCCCCTTGTCCAAGTGCCCAAGGACAGCTCAAGTCCGACTGACTTTCAGAACATCGTGGAGAACCTCAAGGGATGATCTCAATCAACCTTGAAGACACAGCTGTTATTTTTCATATCAGGAGTTTGAGGAGAGCCCCCTCCAAACGCAAGCCAGCAAACCAACAACACACAATTTGCTGCAAGGGGATTGCTGATAAACTAATCAATTCCCATTATCCTCACCTTCCTGAAGCTTTTCTCCGCTGCTGATAAGAGGAAAACTCTATGTTTTGCCTGATGGCAAAGAATGAACTAGCTCTATTTTTCAGGAGAAGTCATCTATCTTTCTTCATTCTTTGCTTCAAGGTGGTTTTTTCAGGTTGGTCTTCCTCTGTGAGGCGTCCTTGGGACGTGGGCTGGATTTCCAACTCCCATGATCCTCCCCCTTGGGGTTGGGTAGGGTAGATGGCCAATATTCTGGAAGACCAGCCCCCAAGGCAAGGTTCTTCAAACTTGGCAAGTTTGAAGACTTGTGGACTTCAACTCCCAGAATTCGTGAGCTAACATGACTGGAGGAGAAATTCTGGGAGTTGAAGTCCACAAGTCTTAAAGCTGCCAAGTTTGAAGGCCCCCTGCCCCAGGGGAAGGTGGACACAAAAGTTCTGCAGAAGTTCTCTGGGGTGATGGCTTCTCTCCATCCCAAAACTGTCTCCTGCATCTGAGCTTCCTCTTTTTTCAACAGAGGACTCTACGTATATGGAGAACGATGACGACCGCGTTGAGTATGTGCTGACTCAACAAGGCCTGATCTACCAAGGATCGAAGGACTACATCATCCCCAACCCCTGGAACTTCGGACAGGTGAGCTGTTCTCTTGTTCTGCTATGGGTAAGACCGCCTCTCCTGGAGGGTATCTGTCTATCCCACCACGTCAGGTGAGGTGGGAGAACTTCAGGTCCCTTCCATTAAACATGGCCACCTGGTAGGACCACGTTTTCTGGAGTGGCAGATCTTTGGACAAAGATCTTGCCAGGAGACTGAAGCTTCTCCCATGCTGTTAACCTTCCAGAAGACCATAAAGACCTGGATTTTCACCCAGGAACCAGGCTAGGAGTGAAGAGAGCCCCCAAATGTCCATGCAAATTGGTCCCACCAGTTCTTGCTTGCTCGCAAAGGATATTTCTGTCAGATCTTCCAATACACCATTGTTGCTGCTTTGTCGTGCCGTTGTTTGCAATCAGTCTGGTTGATCTTCTGGCATGTTTATTCTGCTTCTTTGCAGAGACGGTATTTGCTGTCTATTGCTGTCTTCTCAACTTCTGGCTTTGTATACATTTGTTCTTAGGGCTTGCCAGAATCAGAATCCAGATTCAGCCAGAATCCACCCCACTGTCTCTTCCTTCAACTTTCCTGTTCTAAGCCACTGCCAGGTCCTATTATTATCTGTTTTCTCTGCTATTTTTTTTAAAAGTACTGGCCATGTAATGGTTGACTTTCCATGCCACCTTTCTGTTCTTCATTTATTCTTTCTTGTAGGGCACTTTAAATTTGCCAGTAGTCAGTAGACTTCTCTGTTCTGCTAGTGTTATATTGTTTAATTTGTTGGTTGTACATTGCCCAAAGTCATTCATCAGTAAGATGTTTGATCATATAAGTTTGATAAATAAATAAACTTCCTCCTTCCTCTTCCAGAAACCTTTGTTATAGTACTGGATACTGGGAAGTTTATTTATTTATTTTATTGATTTGTCAAGCATGTAGAATAGAATAGAATAGAATAGAATAGAATAGAATAGAATAGAATAGAATAGAATAGAATAGAATAGGTGTAGCGTAGAATAGAATAGAATAGAATAGAATAGAATAGAAATTAGAATAGAAATTAGAATAGAATATAGAATAGAATAAGAATAGAAATAGAATAGAATAGAATAGAAATTAGAATAGAAATTAGAATAGAAATTAGAATAGAATAGAATATAGAATAGAATAAGAATAGAAATAGAATAGAATAGAATAGAATAGAATAGAATAGAATAGAATAGAATAGAATAGAATAGAATAGAATAGAATAGAATAGAATAGAATAGAAAATATGGAATGGAATGGAATGGAATGGAATGGAATGGAATAGAATAGAATAGAATAGAATAGAATAGAATAGAATAGAATAGAATAGAATAGAATAGAATAGAATAGAATAGAATAGAATAGAATAGAATAGAATAGAATAGAATAGAATTCTTTATTGGCCAAGTGTGATTAGACACACAAGGAATTTGTCTTGGTATAAATACTCTCAGTATACATAAAGAAAAGGTACATTCATTAAGAATCAAGAATCATAATGTACAACACTTAATGATAGTCATAGGGTACAATCAACAATCAAATCATACTAGGAAACAGTCAAGTGGGAGGGGATGGGTGAGAAGGAGTGTGAGAAGATTAATAGTAATAGTAGTACAGTCTTAGTAAATAGTTGGGCAGTATTGTGGGAATTATTTGTTTAGCAGAGCGATGGCATTTGGGAAAAAACTGTCCTTGTGTCTAGTTGTTCTGGTGTGCAATGCTCTATAGCGTCATTTTGAGGGAAGGAGTTGAAACCGTTTATGTCCGGGATGTGAGGGGTCATAAACGGTTTCAACTCCTGTTTTAGATAGCAGATATAATTAGGAACATAATTATGAGTACATGAAATGGGTATGAATGAAAAGGAACATTAGGATAGGGACAGTAGGCACATTGGTGCACTTATGCACACCCCTTAGAGAGCTCTTAGGAATGGGGTGAGGCCAACAGTAGACAAACTAAGGTTTAAAGTTTCAGTGCATCTTTTTCACTATCCATTGGATATTCTTTTGTTGGAAGAAAAAAATCCATCTGGTTCAGTTCCAAGTGGGGAGAAAGACACTGGAAACATGGAGGGGCTGGTTGGAAAGATGGTTTACTGATGAACAGGACCACATGGGTTTTGAGGTCCTGGGCAGCTGACCACATGGAGTGGAGAGTGAGAGGTATTTATACCCACTCTTGGGCCTTGCCCTTGAGCTTCCTGTTCCTGTGCAAGGGCATATGTTCTATTGGTTGTCAGACTCCCAGGGGGCCATGCAGGGGTCATAGCTGAGGTTGTCTGAGATCAGTTTGGTTGAACCTCGCTGGGTGATGCCATGAAGGGGCTTGGTTGTGCCATGGGGTGAGCTCTGCCGATAGATAATCCTACTATGTCTTGAAGGACCATGTCTTAATCCCATCAGCCTGGAGCTGAAGGTCTTTTGTCTTGTTGATACGCTGGCCCAGTCCTGCTGGGGCTATTAAGAAAGACTCGGGGGGCTGCCTTCCATGAGCCTGTTTCTCCTTTAGGGAAATATAATATTCTGCCTTTTTAAATATTTCTCAAAGTGTTTCATTCTTCTAAGAGAGGTGTGGGGGCTAACTTTGTACACTTCCAATGCCCTTTTTTTATTTCTTTAATCATCTGGCCTACTTGCCATGTTCCACGCCCACCCATTTTGCTTCGTAAGAAGAGTCAGTCAACGTCGCTGCGGGGATGAAAGGGATGATTCATTGTCATTATATTTTTGGTCTTCCTAGCTGGGCCTTTTAATTCTGCTTGAGTCCACTCCACCATTCCAGCTGTGAATCTAATGACTGGAATTTGCTAAGTGTTAATTTTCCTCCACTGAGTTTGGAACTTTAAGATCTTCTTCACTCTCTTGATGTATTCACTCCTGGGCTCTCCCTGGACTTCACTGGCCTTGATGTTGTCAGCTTGAAGGATGCCCAGGTGCAAATACAATCGGCTCATCCAAGCTTTTGATGTTATTTCTGTCGGGCATTTTGATTCCTTCAATTTTTACTATTATTCCCTGTCTGATGGTAAAGCATGGCACATTTTGTCCAGTCCAAACTCCATGGCAATATCTTGGCTCTACATACGGAGAGTAACAGAATACCAGACTGGGAGGGGACCTTGTAGGTCATCTAGTCCAGTGGTCACCAACCAGTGGGCCGAGGACCACTGGTGGTCCGTAAGAAAATTTTGGTGGTCCACAGAAAAATGTGCCCCCCCCCAAAGCAATTAATCCAGGCTGTGTGGGAACACAAGGCTGCCCTGCCCACATGGGCCACCCACCCACTGGCCCCCACCCTTCGGCCAAGCGCAAACCTTACCTTGAGTAGAGCCATGGGAGCTGGAACTGAAAGGTTAAGACCAACGGCGGGGGAGGGAAATCCACCCCAGGGGATGGCCGGTGCACCCGGGTGGAGGAGCAGTTGCTCCAGGGTGACCAAAGGGCCAGTCCTGTGACTACTGCAGCTCTGGACTATCGGACTGACTTTCCCACCAACGTCAGCAAGCCACCCATCAGTCAAAATTCAAATTAGTGGTCCACGGGAGTTAAAATTATGAGTTTGGTGGTGCCTGAGGTCCAAAAGATTGGCAACCCCTGTTCTAGTCCAACCCCCTGCCCAAGCAGGAGCCCCTACACCATTTCTGACAGATGGCAGCCCAACTTCTGAAGGCAACTTCTGTTCCATGGGTTGATTGTTCTAACTGTCAGAAAATTTCTCCTTATTTCCAGGTTTATTTTTATTTTTATTTTACTTGGTTTGTCAGTTGCTTACAAGATAACAGGTATAAGTAAAAACATAGTTATGAATACATGGATACATATAAGAAGAATAAAAGAAGCAATGGGACAGGGACGGTAGGCACGTTGGTGCGCTTATGCCTCTGTCTGTTGACCTTGACATATTTTGATAAAACTTCGCAGCTGCGCAAAAGGGGATAGAAGCTAGCAAGGAAATGGAAAGTTAAAGACAAGAATTCATACACCCCCTCCCCTTGCTTGCCCACGGCAAAAGAATGCAAAACACCTCCAGCTCTGTTCCCCTCCAAGTCCCCCCCCCCGCCCGTTGCAAATGACAGCCGAAAGAAATGAGAAAGAAAAGATGCAGCAGATAGGATGCAAAAGATATAAGATGTAGAAGATATCTTGAGACTGACATTCGGACCCCCTAGAAAAAGGACATTAGTCCCTGTAAGAGAGAATAACATAAAAATATGTTAACGATTGCACACATTTCTATGGTTTATCAGGGTACTTTGCATAAAAGTTCTTGAGCAGTTCAGGAGCCCTAACGTCTTTCTCATTTACCCACTCGGCATAGGAGGGAGGAAAATGTTTCCAGGCTACAAGATATTGGAGACGACCCCTCCATTTCCGAGAGTCTAAAATCTCTTTAATCTTGAAATGTTGCTCACCCTCAATCAACAATGGTACAGGGGGATCAGTCTGAGTCGGTCTCAATGCGCAGGTATGTTCGGGTTTCAACAAGCTAACGTGGAAAACCGGATGAATACGACGAAGAGTTTTTGGTAGAGTCAACTGAACAGTCACAGGATTCACAATCCGCTCAATAGGGAAAGGGCCGACATACTTAGGACCCAACTTCTTCGATTTCTGGGTGGTCTGTAAATATTTAGTTGAGAAGAACACTTTGTCGCCTACTCGATAAGCCTTCTGTGGGGCTCTCTTCCTGGGCCCCGCGCTCCCTTTGGATCCAGCTTGACCCGGCAATCCGCAATCCGGTGGCCCTCCTTCCCGCAACGGAAGCAGGCATTGGATTTGGATCTTGTCATCACTCCTCCCTTCCGAGGGTTTGGGGCCTCTCGGAGGCGTGGGGGGAGCGGTTTTCTCCATACGGGGCCTCCTCTGCGTCTGCTCCGGGTTAGATCTATTTCCACTTCTTCCGCTAGCAAGTACCACAGCTGCAGATCATATGGATCCCTTCTGGAGATGCACATGTGGTATATATCTTCATTTAAGCCATCTTTGTAGGCTTCTATCAGGGCCCCCTGGGACCAGCCTCGGATGTGGTATGCCAGCTGTCTGAACTCTTGGGTGTAGTCTGCAACCGATCTTTCCCCTTGGGTTAGAGTCTTCATTCTGATCCTAGCCCTTCTCTCTGCCAGGGGGTCCTCAAACCTCCTCCTCAATGCAGTCATGAAAACATCGAGGCTCCGCAGTTGGGGGGAGTTATCATTGTACAAAGTCACCACCCAGTCTGCTGCCATCCCTTCCAGGGTTCGGGTAACGCATCTCACTTTGGCTGCTTCAGAGGTGAAATCCCTTTCAAATTCTGCCATATAGCTCCCGACTTGCACCAGGAAGAAACCCAAATCCTTGGGATTTCCTCCAAACTTCACATCTAACGGGGGCAGGTGGCGTCTTCCAGGGATCACACCGATTGCTGGGGCCCCCCGGGCGGCAGCCGGCTGCTGCACTGGCGTAGGCTGGACTAGGAGGGTGGGGGCAGCCCGACTTCCCCAGGCTGAACTCGCTCCCCCTCCCCCCTCATACCTTGGAGCCATGCCGGGCTTCTCAGAAACGTCCATAAAGAGTCTCCCGGCTTGATCCAGCCTGCATTCCATCTCCTCCCTCTCTTTCCACAGCCGTTCCCTCTCACCTCTTCGACTTACAGTGATCCCAGGAGAGGGGGGGTCTTCGGGATCCATCCATCCAACCCCTAACGACCATCTGGGCCTCTCAGCTGGGGTTTCTTCCAGAGTGAGGTCGGCCAGCAGGTCGGCGGCTGGCACCTCTGGTAGCAGCATCGGCTGCCCCCTCGTAGCTCCCTGGTCGTCTTCATCGCTGGCTGGAGATGACATGATGTGAAACCCCCTCGGAAGAAAAGCTGATATTTTCTTCTTCGGGTGGGTTGATGCTGAGATTCGGAATAATGTCAGTCTGTGCTCCCTTCAAGATCCAAGAAAGAAATACTCAGACTCCATGGGTTAGAGCAAAGTTATCCTTTTACTGGAAATCAAAGTGGAAGCTACAGATTGAATTCCGAATCTGAGGAATTGGCGCGCAGATCACATATACAAAGGAATGGAATTGTTCCCACCCCTCAGAGTCCAAATGACTCTTCCAATTAAAAGTTCTGAATATGATCATGTGGGCGTCTTCAGGTGGTGATGAGGCCTCTGTCCGTTGACCTTGACATATTTTGATAAAATTTCGCAGCTGCGCAAAAGGGGATAGAAGCTAGCCAGGAAATGGAAAGTTAAAGACAAGAATTCATACACCCCCTCCCCTTGCTTACCCACGGCAAAAGAATGCAAAACACCTCCAGCTCTCTTCCCCTCCAAGGCCCCCCTCCCCCGTTGCTAATGACAGCCAAAAGAAATGAGAAAGAAAAGATGCAGCAGATAGGATGCAAAAGATATAAGATGTAGAAGATATCTTGAGGCTGACAGGTGAGGTCAATAGTAGACAGTCCAAGGTTAAAGTTTGTGGGGTTTGGGGAAGAAACCACAGAGTCAGGTAGAGTATTCCAGACATTGACCCCTCTGTTATTGCTGAAGTCGTATTTCTTGCAGTCGAGTTTGGTGCGGTTAACCTTGAGTTTGTATCTATTGTGTGCTCTTGTGTTGTTATGGTTGAAGCTGAAGTATTCATTGACTGGTAGGACATTGCAATGGATAATTTTATATACTATACTTAGATCAGACTGAAGGCAGCGTAGTTCTAGGTTTTCTAGGTCTAGAATTTTGAGTCTGGTGGCATAAGGTCTTCTGCAACGAATCTCTCCTGGTTCAGTTTCCATCCATTATTCCTTGTGTGGCCTTCAAGTGCCTTGGAAAATAGCTTGACCTCCTTTTTCCTCTCTGTGGCAGCCCCTCAACTATCAGAAGGCTGCTCTCCTGTCTCCCCTGGTCCTTCTCTTCCCTAGACTAGCCAGGCCCAGTTCCTGCAAACGTTCTTCATATGTTTTAGCCTCCAGTCCCGTCATTGACCTGGTTGCTCTTCTCTGCACTCTTTCTAGAGTCTCAACACCTTTTTTATAGTGTGGGGACCAAAACTGGATGCAGTACTCTAGGTATAGCCTTACTAAGGCTTTACAGAGTAGTATTAGTACCTCCCTCAACTTAGGATTGCATTGGCTTTTTTGGCAGCTGCTGCACACAGCTGGCTCCTATTTAGCTGGTTGTCCACTAAGACTCCAAGATCCTTCTCCCAGTTCCTGCTATTGAGCCTGGTTTCCCCCAGTCTATATGTGTCCTTTGGGTTTTTCTTGCCCAAGTGTAGGACTTTACTTTTCTCTATGTTGAATTTCATTTTGTTAGATATGGCCCAGTGTTCTAGTCTGTCAAGATCCATCTGGATCTTGGGTGTTAGCTATTCCTGCCAGCTTAGTATCATCTGCAAATTTGGTAAGTTCCCCTTCTATTCCATCACCTAAGTCGTTTATGAAGATATTGAAGAGTGTTGGGCAGTGATTCCATTTCAGGTGATATCTTTCCACACAGTTATCTTATTGGTTCATTTCCATCCATTGTTTCATGGTGGCTGAGGGATTCTGGGAGTTGTATTCCATCCATAGTGGCTGAAGGATTCTGGGAGTTGAAGTCCACCCATGGTTCCTGAGGGATTCTGAGAGTTGTAGTCCATACATGGTGGCTGAAAGATACTGGGAATTGAAGCCCACCCATGGTGGGTGAGGGATTCTGGGAATTGAAGTCCACACCTGATGTGATGGACTATAGTGAAGAAGATCCCAAGAGAGAAAGGGGCAGAGGTATCTCGGCCTGGATATCCCATGTGAGAGAAAGAGGCTGAAGACAGCCCCTCCTCAGTAGTTCCCAGTGTGTATTTTAGACGCAGATAGTTGAGTGTTTACTCTGGCACGGTTTTGACTAAAGGTGTGAAACAATAAAGAACTCAACAGGGAAGAATTACAGCTTGTCATCCTTTGGATGAGGGCTTGTCAGCTGCCCAGCTTTCCAACTTGTCCTGGAACAAAGGCAGAGCATTTCCTGCTTGTTGTATACCTTGGCAACAGACACCCACGACTTGGGTTCAGTGTGCCTGACCTCACAGCCCAACCTGAGCGTCTTCTCAGCCCGTATTTTAAAAGCGGCTAAAACAATTCTCCAGGTTCTAGAAAAGCCATCCGTTGTTGTTGTTTTTTTCCTGCTTAATCTGATCCAGAAGTCAAAAATTGCATCCCACTTTGTCCTTTTTAATCAGCTTCCCTGGAGCTGATCTCTTTATTGGGCATATTCAGCTGGTAAAAACACAAAAAAAAGCCCCTGCCCCCTCCCCAAATGAGAGCAACCGTTCCATCCAACGGAGTGCAAAGTTGGGACTGGCTTATGACAAGAGGTTCTGTCCAACGGAGAGAGCCACACGGGTGTCCAGGGACATTACTCCTCTTGTAAAAAGGTGCGTAAACTAGAGAGAGAGAGAGAGAGCATTTCTACATCCCTGCCAAGGTTTGAAAGAGGGAAAGAAGGAACAGATTCATAACCAGGATTTACGGGGGAGTCTGAGGTTTGTAGCAGGAAGTTTAGACGTTCTTGGAGACAGTTGGTTCTCAGTCCTGATTTTCTGGAAGGGCCGGTCGATGTGAGATCCACTTTTTAAAACCTGCCTATAATTTCGCATGTAAATCCCTCTCTTAAATTTCATCCCCCAGCTAGTACAAAAAGGCACTAAAAGGGCCTTTCATGGCCAGAGAAAACCCTACAAAGGGAGATTTGCTCTTTATTTGTTTTTCCATTCGCTCGGGTGACCTCTGAGTAAAAATGCTGAGGAGGAGGAGGAGGAGGAGGAGGAGGAGGAGGAGAGAGGAAGAGGGAAGGAAAGCAGGGGGAGAGGGAGAGGGAGAGGAGAGTGGGAGAGGAGGAGGGGAGAGCAGGAGGAGGAAGCAAGGGGGAGAGGGGAGAGGGGAGGGGAGAGCAGGAGGAGGAGAGCAAGGGGGAGGAGAGAGGAGGAGGGGAGGAGGAGAGAAGGAAGAGGGAGAGGGAGGGAGAGAGGGGAGAGGGAGAGGAGGAGGGGGAGGGAGGGAGGAGGAGAGAGAGCAGGGAGAGGAGGAGGGAGAGAAAGAGGAGGAGAGAGGGGAGAGGAGGAGGAGAGGAGGGAGGAGGAGGAGGAGGAGGAGGAGGAGGAGAAGAAGAAGAGGAAGAAGGAAAGAAGAGAGGAGAAGGAGAAGAAGAAGAAGAAGAGAAGAAAAGGAAGAGAAGAAGAGAGCAGGAGAGAGGGAGGAGGAACAGGAGGAGGAGGAGGAGGAGGGAGGAGGGAGGAGGAGGAGGAGGGAGAAAGTGGAAGAGAAGGAGGAGGGAGGAGGAGGTCTTGATTCCCAGAGATAAGATGGGCTCTGAATCACCAGGGAACTGGAAGTGTGTGTGAACCTACTTAAGGACAGAAAAATCCCACCAGGCTGAAGGACACTCAAAGCTGTTTGCATTTGCCCCACAAAGCCTACACAAATATGTGTTTCCTGAAGGATGAATTTCCCTGGAGATGTTCGGATCTGGGATGGTGGTGGGAACTTCACTCTTTTGTGGCGGAATCCGTGTTTCTCAACCTTGGCCACGTGAAGATGGGTGGACTTCAAACTCCCAGAATTCCCCAGCCAGCCTGCTTCCTCCTCCTCCCTTTCTCCCCACTCCTCCAAGGAGATCCATGTTCAGTTCCTGAGGGGCCTCCCCCGGTACCTGAGGTCTCGCCACGAGTGGCCTGGTCTTCTTAGACGGCACCACTCCAGGCCTTCAGTAGCCATTTCGGTTCTTCTCCTCCGTCCCAAAATCCCTTAAAAAAATGCTGACACCCCCCCAAAGTGGACGTGTCAAGAGCTCACATACCACATGACACACTTGGTCTGAACAAGGGATCCGTTCTTTGCTGCAGGAAATAGCACTCTGTTATCTTTTAGCTGTAGGGAACAAAAGGCAGGTGGGCCAATATTTTCCTTTCCTGGCCAAAGGAAACTTGGCTTTGTGCCAGAGAGAACTTGGGAACGAGCAGAAGAAGAAGAGATGGTTTAAAGCTGGCCAGTTGCTTTTCCAACTGGATCCATCAGATCCAGGGAAGCCTAATTCTCGTGACGGTGGAAAAAGGGTAAAATATGGGGTCGATGATAGAGGTGCGAGATGAATCTATAAGCGTGTTCTATGTGAATCCACATCAGATCAAATCCTATCAATCTGACAGCACCTTAATCCAGACAGGGAACAACAGAATAACAGAGTTGGAAGCACCTTGAGGTCTTCTAGTCCAACCCCCTGCTCGAGCCGGGGACCCTATACCATTTCAGACAAATGGTGGCCCAATGTCTTCTTAAAAGCCTCCAGTGATGGAGGACTCGCAACTTCTGGAAGGAAGCCATTCCACTGGTTAATTATCCTCACAGTTACGAAGTTCCTCCTTAGTTCCAAGTTGCTTCTCTCCTTGGTTAGTTTCCACCCATTGCTTCTTGTCCGGCCTTCTGGGGTTTTGGAGAAGAGGTTGACCCCAGTGGTGGGCTGCACATTTTTTAACAACTGGCTCTATGGCTGGGTAGGCGTGGCCGGTTGGTCATGTGACTGGGTGGGTGATGTCACTCATCACACCCAGCCCCGCCTCCCGGCCAATCACCTCAAAGGAAGAGGTAAGATTCAGCCAGTTGGGGCTAATCCCACCAGTTGGCTGGCCACATCCCTCCCATTTTTGACCCTGTTTTTGGGGCATTTTCAAGCTGTTTTTCAGGCCATTTTGGGATCAAAAAATGGCCAAAAACAGCGCAAAAACCAGGCTGAAAAATGGGTGGGGGTGGAGCCAGCCAGTGGTAGGATTTTCTGGTTCGTCGAACTTAGTTAGGATTTGCTGGTTCGTCGAACCTAATCTTAACTACCGGTTCTGTAGAACCGGTGCAAACCGGCAGCAGCTCACCTCCGGTTATCCCCCTCTTCTTGGGGCAGCCCCCTCAAATCTTGGAAGACTTTGCCATAATGCTCAGGGCTCCATCCTGAGCATTCTTCTTCTTATGATTATTATTATTTGGATGTGAGCCAGGACATGCTAAGTCTGCAGACGACACAAGATGAGGAGGTGTGACTAACACTTCCGGAAGAGACGGAGGAGTTTCAAAATACTGAGACAGACTTAGGAGGGGTCTGAAACAAACAGAAGAAAAGTGAAGGCCCACATCTAGGGAGAGGAACATGCAACGCATGAGTCTAGTGTGGGGAAACATGACTCGGCAGCTGTACATGGGAAAGGGGTCGGATGGCCTTTGGAATTAGCAGTTGAAGCCCAGTCAGCCCTGGGATGCAGCTGCCAAAAAAGCCAGCCCTATTTTTAGATGTATCAACAAGAGCATAAAGTCCTCCACATGAGAAGAAATTGTCCTTCTCTACTTTATTGTCTTTTCCTTTTCCTTGACTTTAGGATTCTGTTTGATCTTCATAGAAACATTAAATTGTGAGGATGGAAGGGGCCTTAGAAGTCTTCTAGTCCAACCCCATGTCCAAGGCAGGAGTTTTTATACCACCCGGGACAAATGGTTATCCGATCTTTTATTGAAAAATGATTTCATTTTATTTTATTGCTAGCTGGATACCCGTGCTTCGCTACAAAACTATGTCGTCGGGCTTAGTTTTGGGGGAGGAAAATAAGGGGAGGAAATTCTGCCTCTGCCTACCAGCATCCATCGGCATTCATCTGGCTAGCGTCCTGTCAGTGTGTGAGAGAGTGGAGGGCTGTTTGGAAACTGAAACAGTATTTGCTGTGTGAGCAAGGAAGAGACAGCAAGGAGCCTGGGCGTGGCTTAGCTCAACTGTTCTGTACTATAGCTGCTTGCTGCTGTGAAAGGGAAAGTGAAACTCCTCTCCTCTGCTTGTGTTTTGTTTTTGGAAGAGATTTCTTTTCAGGTGGGGAGGGGGAGTAGAACTCCTTAGCATCAGAGCATCTTAATAATGATAATAATACAGGAAATACTCTAAATGCTCTGATGGTCATTGTGAAAAAGTGTTTCTTAGTGAGCCCCTAGAAGCCAAGAGGAACATCAGTGCCCAATTTAAAGTTTGTAGGCTTTACGGTTCTGGAGATTTTGTGATGATGCATGAGGGGTATTTTACTATATATATATTTTAAGATTTTATTTTATTATTTTGTTTTACTTTACTGTTTACTGTATTATGTTTATGGTATGTTATGCTGCGTTGTGTTGTGTTGTTATTCTTACTTGTTCAGGGGTGTTTTTGTGGCCAACTTTTTGGCCAACTTCTTTTAGGACTTGGATGCCCATAAAAGATAAAACAGGTGGAGCCTTGATAAATAGCATCCTCTCAGCCCCCATCTTGGAACATAGAATCTAGAAGGAAGGGACCTTGGAAGTCTTCTAGTCCAGTGATCCCCAACCTTTTTGACGCCGCGCCCGGTACCGCATCAGCTGGGCGTCGCGGCCCAGTACCGCATCAACTGGGCGCCGCCATTTTTGACGAAAAAGATGGCGGCGCCAGTAAGCTCGGTGAGCTTTTCCGGATAGAAATGGCTTTCTACCCGGAAAAGCTCACCGAAGCACTTTTTACCAAAAAGATGGCGGCGCCCAGCAACCAGCGGCCCGGTAAGACTTGTTCCGCTGGGACCGGACCGGTCCGCGGACCGGTGGTTGGGGACCCCTGTTCTAGTCCAACCCTCTTTCCAAGGCAGGAGTCCCATAGCACATATCGGAGTTTGTAGCGATCCAGCCAGCACACAAACAAATAATTCAGCAGGATTCATTATATAGATAGAAGAAAGTTCTTTATATGCAATAATATAAAACATGATGCATGTAGACAATACCCATGCAGCCCTTGCAATGTGGTAGAGAGAAGACAAAGTAGCAAGTACAAGAAGAAGCACTAGAACTCTCATGCAAAGACAAAGTGAACTCTTTTATACACAGAACAGTTAAGCTAAGCCATGCCCAGGTGCCAAACTGTCTGGCATGGCTCACACAACAAATCCTGTCTCTAATGCAAAAAAGCCAATGCAATCCTAAGTTGCATTAACACAGGGATACAATCAAGATCAAGGGAGGTACTACTACCACTCTATAAAGCCTTAGTAAGGCCACACCTAGAGTACTGCATACAGTTTTGGTCACCACACTATAAAAAAGATGTTGAGATTCTAGAAAAAGTGCAGAGAAGAGTAACTAAGACGATTAAAGGCCTGGAGACTAAAACATATGAAGAACGGTTTCAGGAACCGGGCCTGGCTAGTCTAGGGAAGAGAAGGACCAGGGGAGACAGGAGAGCAGCCTTCCAATATTTGAGGGGCTGCCCCAGAGAGGAGGAAGGGGTCAAGCTATTCTCCAAGGTACACAAAGGCCAGACAAGGAATAATAGATGGAAATTGAAACAAGGAGAGATTCAACCTGAAAATAGGGAGAAACTATCTGACAGTGAGAACAATCAACCAATGGAACAAAAATTGCCTTCAGAAATTGTGGGAGCTTCATCCCTGGAGGCTTTCAAGAAGAGACTGGACTGCCATCTGTCAGAAATGGTGTAGGGTCTCCTGCTTGGGCGGGGGGTTGGACTAGATGACCTACAAGTCCTTTCCAACTCTGATTATCTGTTATCAGTGTATTTCTGCAAACCTCCAACAAAAGATCACCCACAACATCTTGACTTTCTTGGCCAAAGTTTGGGGACATCCTTTTTTATTTTTTATTTTACAACAATTTTTTAATTTTTTTCTTGTTTCAACAAACATATCGTTATGTGAACAGTGTGGTGCTGGAGTGTCTTACATATTAAAACAAATAAGACAATATTCTTCATATTTAATAGAGTTGACAATCTTTTAAAATTTGATATTAATATGCATATTTTGTTAAATTATCATCCTTGATTATTCAGTAATTCAGTATGTTATTTTTGTGTCAATCTCTATTTTCGTAATGTCACTCCTTTTACTACAAATAATATATTTGATAATCATATTTGCAGCATTTAATAGACTTATATCATTCTAATAACAATCTACAAACTTATATTGAGTTGTAATTTTCCATTATTTATCCCCATTTTAATTTCTAATTATGCCCTTGTTGTATTTTAAAAAGTATCCTCTTCCTAATTACATTTTAATATAAATAAAATAGCATTCATCCTATTTACGTTTCACAAGTTATGTAATTCTAATAATAGTACAGTTATTTTTATGAAGTTATAATCTTTCATTATTATCTTATTCAATATTTCAATATATTATTTTTATGTCAGTCAAGTTCCACATATCATCCCTTTTCCTACAATCAAATCTTAATAATCATAGTTATTACGTTTAACAATAATATATCTTAACTGATAACACACATATTTATGTTAGATCCTAATCTTTTTTTAACCATCATCTCTCACTCGCATTGAAGCTTAGGGACATCCTTTTTTAAAAAAATATTTTATTGAACAAAACAATTAAAAACATTGAACATAGTGAAGTTGGCTTGACATAACTTTTGGTCAGTATCACAGAGATATATATTTTCCTATATACAATTATTCAAATAAATACATATCTACATTTGTTCGCTCATATATTCCATTTTCCAACGTCATTGGTCCTATTTTCATCTCAACAACGCCTTTCCCAACTTAAGACCTTCCTCTCTGCTCCCACCAGTGATAGAATCGATTCCAGATTGTGTAATATATGCCGACTTATCTTTATTTCTCATCTCTAAAGTTAGCTTGTCCATTTCAGCCACATGTCATGATTTTGTTTATTTACTTCGTCTTTGCTCGGTATGCCTGCCTCTTTCCAGTTCTGGGCAAAGGCTGTCCTTGCCGCAGTAATAATAGGTATAATCAATTATACAATCCAATTTTTTGGACATGATTCCTAATAGAAAGCATCCTGGCACACGATCTAATTTAAAACCCAACATTTCCTCCAACAACTCCCCCGTCCTAAGCCAAAACTCTTGCACTTTTTTGCAGTTCCACCAGGCATGGTAACAAGTTCCCTGTTCCACTGAGCATTTCCAACCATTTGGGGACTGGCTTTTATACATCTTAGCCAATCTGGCTGGTGGATGGCTCAAGGATGGCTTGGGGGACATCCTTGGTGGGGCAAGATAAGCGTGCCAACATCTCCTGCAGCGCCAACAGAGGTGGCACCGCCTGCCTCCCTCCCGCAGTCTGTGGTGGAGGAAGTGCCTCCGTTTCTGGCAACGTTTTTGGGCTTCCTGGCCAGGAAGGGATTCTTGGGTGAGATTAGGCGGGTCCTCCAGGTACATGGCAGGTGACTGAGAACAAAAGGCATCTTGTTGTGGCTAATTGCTTACGAATTGCTTACGAATTGCCAAATATTTGTCGAGTTCGGTCCTGCCCCTTCTGGAGACCGCATGAAACCCTCTCTGTATCCGAGCGTGGAAACGCAGGAACAGCTGTCATGCTGGGCATTAAACAAAGGGCGTTAAAATGAACTGTTGTGTATTTTAGGTGACAGAGCGGAACCAGCTTAGCTGCCCTGGCCCTGAGCCCGGTTTAGAAAAGCAGAGAATTAGGGGGGAAAGTTGGCTTGATCGATAGATAGACAGATATAAGTCCTACTTACAAAGTTGAGGCAAGCAGAATAACAGAGCTGAAAGGGACCTTTGAGATCTTCTAATCCAGCCCCCTGGTCAAGCAAGAAACCCTATACCTGTGGTGGCTAACCTTTTCTGGCTTCCATGCTGAAAATGGCACGCACGCAATTTGCGCGCGTGCGTGCCATGACCAAGAAGGCAATGCGCACTGCCCCCCCCCATGCCCCTTGGGCATGCGTGCATGACACACACACCCGTGTATGTGCTGTGTGTTTCTGTGCATGCATGCATGATCCCCCCCCGCGCCATGCATCCCTCCGCATATGCGTGCGATTTCCCCTGCGTGCGCTGTGCTTCTCTGCGCACGCCCCCCCCCCACTCCCTGTGCATGCATGCCAGATCCTCAACAATCAGCTGTAGGGTGGGCAGCACATGTGCATGCATAGCGGGGCTCTTGCAGGTGACCTCTCGCACGCCGGCAGAAGTGGCTTTGCGTGCCACTTCCAGCATGCATGCCATAGGTTCGCCATCGTGTCCCTACACCGTTATGGAAAAAGGGCCCATGATGGAGCATCTACAGCTTCTGAAGGCAACTTCCGTTCCATTGGTTCATTGTCCTCACGGTTGCAAGATCCCAAAGTCTCAGCTAAAACAACAACAGGAGACCCTGTGAACAAATCCGAGATTTATTTGCCTTTGTGCCAAAGATGGCACTCATTCCTCTTCTGGATAGGATTGCACCAAGGCAATTAAACAGACGGTTTTACATATTTTTATACACATCCAAGCCCACCACCTCCCATTTTCTCTGCTGCCCCATTGGCTAAAATTATTGAAATTAATATTGGATGATCCTGGGTTCACAATCGAACCATAGATTTAGATGCTTTAACAATTAACCATTTCCTTGTCATTTGTTCAGCAGTTGCTACATCCTCCTCTGTTTACACTAACTCGTTTCTCTTCTGGGTCAGCATGACGACTATGCTCAAGTGGACTTCAGCTTATGCTTCTGCTGAGTGGATTTCATCTCATCAGCGCTTCTGTCTGTGTTAATGTGTCACTGTGGGGTTTTAAGGTTATACAGAAGAGAAACATATAGAAGAGAAATATATTGATCCTTTTACATTTTTCTTTTGCAGGAATAATTATTCTTTTTTAATTTCTCACGCTATCAGGAAGTTTCTCCTTAGTTCTAAGTTGCTTCTCTTCTCGATTAGTTTCCATTCATTGCTTCTAGTCCTGCCTTCTGGTGCTTTGGAGAATAGCTTGACTCCCTCTTCTTTGGGGCAGCCCCACAAATAAATTTAATAAATAAATACTAATACATGTTCCTTCTTGTTCTCTGGCTATTTAGAGTTCAACCACAAGGTAAGGACTCCATTGATGCATTCATGGCTACCTGAGGACCAAGAAACCGCCAGACGTTTTTGTTGAAGGCCACCAGCTCCATCTCACTTGTCTCATCTTCTTTTCTCCCCGAAATAGTTTGAAGAAGACATTTTGGACATCTGCTTGCAGTTGTTGGACAACAACCCCAAGTTCCTCCTCAACCAAGACAAGGATTGTTCTCGACGCAACAGTCCCGTCTACATCAGCAGGGTGGTGAGCGCCATGGTAAGCATGTATAGACCTTGGACCTGCCCTAGAGGAGAAAGAACAGAATGGATTCCTGGGCCAGGTTGGACTGGAATTCTCTTGACAGAGGAGACCAAATTCAGAAAGATCCCCCACCTTTCCTGATCCTGTTCAATTCCTCTTGCACTGAAATCAACAAGGTTTAAAGTTTAACCAAGGTCTAACAAGATGGACCTACAAAAACCATTTTGTAAACTTGTTTTGTGGCAAATTTGGGTTGAGCGGTCCCTGGTGCTCTCTAAACTTGGTGTTTTTCTTGCAGACATTTCATGACCCAACTAGGGAACATCATCAGTGCTAGAAGGGAGGGGGGTTGTGGAGAGGAGGAGGAGGAGGACTTGTTGGGTCCTTGATGCTCTCTGAGATTGGTTGCTTTCTTGCAGACATTTCATTACGAAACTAGGTAACATCATCAGTGCTAGAAGGGAGAGGGTTTTTGTGGAGAGGAGGAGGAGGAGGAGGAGGAGGAGGAGGAGGAGGAGGAGGAGGAGGAGGAGGAGGAGGAGGAGGAAGTGGTAGAGGGGGACAGTGAGGTTCTTGATGCTGCCAGTGCTTGGTTGTTTTCTTGCAGACCTTTCATTAACAAACTAGGTGACATCATCAGTGCTAGAAGAGAGGGAGGTTTGCTCTCAATTTACCCCACTCCCTACTAGAACTGATGTCGTTACCTAGTTTGGTAACGACAGGTCAACAAGAAAACATCTAATCTCAGAGAACACCGAGGACCCCTCAGTTCAACCCTGAGTTACAAATATTCTGCTTTCTCTGTCGAAACTGTTGTCGTTTCATACCGAGCCGTGGCTTCCTTGGCTACAGGTCAACTGCAACGATGACAAAGGCATTCTCTTCGGACGCTGGGACAACCGCTATGGTGACGGGGTCAGCCCCATGACCTGGAGTGGCAGCGTGGACATCCTTCGGAGGTGGCAGAAGGACGGATGCCAACCGGTTCGGTACGGGCAATGCTGGGTCTTCGCTGCAGTGGCCTGCACAGGTGAGGATCCATACCGGTCGAGATGCTGCCCAGGGGGTCACCATCACGGTGGTGCAACTGGTTGGAGGGGAGAAGTTCAAGAGCCGCAGAGGCGCAGTGGTTTGAGTGCAGTACTGCAGGCTACTTCTGCTGATCACCGGCTGCCAGCAGTTTGGCAGTTCAAATCTCACCAGGCTCATGGTTGACTCAGCTTTCCGTCCTTCCAAGGTGGGTAAAATGAGGACCCAGATTGTTGTCCTTCCTTCCTTCCTTCCTTCCTTCCTTCCTTCCTTCCTTCCTTCCTTCCTTCCTTCCTTCCTTCCTAAGGTTGACTCAGCCTTCCACCTTTGCGAGGTGGGTAAAATGAGGACCTAGACTGTTGCGGGCAAGAGGTGACTCTGTGAACAGCTTAAGAGGGCTGGAAAGCACTGTGAAGCGGCATATTAGTCTAACTGCTATTGCTACCTTCCTGTCTTTCCCATTTCCTTCCTTCCTTCCTCCCTCCCCCATCCCTCCCTGTTCCTCCATTCTTGCCAAGTATTGTCTGCTACAGTGTGGCATCTGAAAGATATTGGCCTGGCAACTCTCCAAGCCTGATAAAGGTCTGTAATTGTGCAATCTCTTGAAAGACTGTTGTCCGGGACTTTGCTGGAGAGGAATTCACTCTAAATAAAAGGGGTTTATCGGGACGAGGAGGTGGGCTTTGTGCTGTTGGGGAGGCCCAGGTCAGAACAGCGGCCGGAGAGAGATGCTGAACGTGGTGTTTTATTCCCCCCGTCTGCCCAGTGCTCCGTTGTCTTGGGATCCCGACTCGTGTGGTGACCAACTTCAACTCTGCCCACGACACGAATGGGAACTTGATCATCGAGCAATATTTGGACGAGAATGGGAAGCTGCAGCGGGCGACTCGAGATCGCATCTGGTGAGTGACGAGTGGAAGTGGGAAGGCCGGCAGGGGAGCTCAGGGGACAAACTGTCGCCCCCTCCTCCTCGTGTAAAACCACACTCCCTTCCAGCACTGATGAGGTGCCCTAGTTGGGTCACGAAACATCTGCATGGAAACAGCCAAACTCAGAGAGGCCCAAGGGCCCCCACAGTCCTCCTCCACATCTTCCTTCCTCCCTCCCTCCCTCCCCCTCCTCCTCCCTCCCTTCCTTCCCCTCCTCCTCCTCCCACTCCATTCTGTGATGTTACCTACTTTGGGTCATGAAACGTCTGCAAGGAAACAACCCAGCTCAGAGAGCAACAAGGACCCCACAGTCTTCCTCTATCTCCTCCCCCTTTTCCTCCTCCTCCTCTCCCTCCTCCCCCTTCCTTCCTCCCTCCCTCTCTCTTTTCCTTCCTCCCTCCCTCTGTTCCTCCCTCCCTCCCTCCTTTCCTTCCTTCCTTCCATCCCTCCCTTCCCCTTCCTTTTACTTTTTTCCTTCCTTCCTTCCTTCCTTCCTTCCTTCCTTCCTTCCTTCCTTCCTTCCTTCCTTCCTTCCTTCCTTCCTTCCTTCCTTCCTTCCTTCCTTCCTTCTTCTCCTCCTCCTCCCCACTCCATTCTGTGATGTTACCTACTTTGGGTCACGAAATGTCTGCAAGGAAACAACCCAGCTCAGAGAGCAACAAGGACCCCACAGTCCTCCTCCATCTCCTCCCCTTTTCCTCTTCCTCCTCCTCTCCCCCTCCCCCCTTCCTTCCTTCCTCCTTTCCTCCCTCCCTCTCTTTTCCTTCCTTTCTTCCTCCCTCCTCTTTTCCTCCCTCCCTCCCTCCCTTCCTCCTTTCCTTCCTTCCTTCCATCCCTCCCTTTCCCTTCCTTTTACTTTTTTCCTTCCTTCCTTCCTTCCTTCCTTCCTTCCTTCCTTCCTTCCTTCCTTCCTTCCTTCCTTCCTTCTTTCCTTCTTTCCTTCCTTCCTTCTCCTCCTCCTCCTCCCCACTCCATTCTATTATGTTACCTACTTTGGGTCATGAAACGTCTGCAAGGAAACAACCCAGCTCAGAGAGTTTTTTATTTTATTTTATTTATTTATTTATTTGATTTGCCAATTGTTTACAAGATAATAAGTATAAATGTATACATAGTTGTGAATACATGAAATGGGTACATATAAGAAAAATAAAAGAATAAGAGAAACAATAGGACAGGGACGGTAGGCACGTTGGTGCCCTTATGCACGCCCTACAGGCCTCTTAGGAAAGGGGTGAGGTCAATAGTAGACAGTCTAAGGTTAAAGTTTTTGGGGTTTGGGGAAGAGACTACAGAGTCGGGTAGAGTATTCCAGACATTGACCACTCTATTGCTGAAGTCGTATTTCCTGCAATCAAGTTTGGTGCGGTTTACTTTGAGTTTGTATCTATTGTGTGCTCTTGTGTTGTTATGGTTGAAGCTGAAGTATTCATTGACAGGTAGGACATTGCAATGTATGATTTTATATACCATGCTTAAGTCAGACCGAAGACGGCGTAATTCAAGGTTTTCTAGTTCTAGAATTTCAAGTCTGGTGGCATAAGGTATTCTACAACAGTAGAGGAGTGGAGAACTCTTCTTGTGAAATATTTCTGGACTTTCTCAATTGTGCTAATATCAGATACGTAGTGTGGGTTCCAGACTGATGAACTGTATTCGAGTATTGGTCTAGCAAATGTTTTGTATGCTCTGGTTAGTAGTGAGATATTACCAGAGAAAAAGCAACGTAGGATTAGGTTAACAACTCTTAATGCCTTTTTGGCTATGTAGTTGCAGTGGGCTCTAGCACTTAGATCATTAGAGGTGAGTATTCCAAGGTCCTTTACAGAGCTTGAGTCATCAACAAGATCTTGACTATTCAGCTTGTATTTTATTTTCTGATTTTTTTGCCAATATGTAAGACAGAGCATTTATTTGTTGAGATTTGAAGTTGCCATTTGTTTGACCACTCTGATACATAGTCAAGATCTTTTTGTAGGGTAGCAGTATTGTCTGTGGTATTGAACAGCTTTACATCATCAGCGAAGAGAACGCAATTGCTCTTAATATGATCACAGAGGTCGTTTATGTAGAGTATGAAGAGAGTTGGTCCTAAAACACTGCCTTGGGGAACACCACTATTGACAGGTACTGGATTTGATAGTACGCTCCCGATTTTGACCATTTGTTGTCTGTTTGACAGGAATGCTTCTATCCAGTTATTCAGTTGTCCAGAGATACCATAGGATTTTATTTTTAGGAGTAGTTTGTCGTGTACCACTGAATCAAAGGCTTTACAGAAGTCTATGTAGATTTGCGTCTATTGCTTTGCCCTGGTCGAGTTGTGTCGTCCATATGTTTTTGCAGTGTAAGAGTTGCAGATTACAGGATAGTTTTTTTCTGAAACCAAATTGTTTATTGGAGAGTAGGTTATTTGTCTCTAAGTGAAGGATGATGGATTGGTTAATAATTGATTCCATGACTTTACAGGTGACGCAGCATAAGGAGATTGGCCTGTAATTTTCAACGAGGCTTGGGTCTCCCTTTTTGAAGATGGGGATGACTGTGGCTTGTGACCATAGGTTAGGCAAGGAGCTGGTCCTGAAAGATTTTTCAAAGATTATGCTTAGAGGTTTGGCTATGGCAGTGGATAGCTTTCTTAAGAAGTAGGCACATATTCCATCCGGTCCAATAGATAGAGATGGTTTTAGGTTGCGTAGTGCTTTTTCAACATTGTCTTCTGTGAAATCGATATGTATTAGATCATTATTGTTATCTGTGGTACGGCTAGGAAATACTGGGCATGATCCATTGCTGTTTACAAATACTGAGCCGAAGAATGTGTTAAAGATGTTGGCTTTAATGGTGTCGTTGTTGCAGTCTTTACCATCAGGTCCTATCAAGGGTGGGACAGACCTTGAGTCTTTTAGTTTGTTGTTTACAAAATTGTAAAAAGCACGGGTGGAATTGGTGCTTAGAAGGTTTTCCTCTTGTTTAATGTGATAATTGGTGCATTCGGTCTTTATCTGGTGGCATAAATTTTTGTATCGGTTTTTGAAATTGGCAACGTGACCAGATTTGTTTTTCCGCCAGAGTGATCTCTTTTTGGATTGAAGTTTCCTTATTGATATGGGTAATCTGCTTTTTGTTTTGTTTTGGGAGTTTTTGTTGGTACATATAGTTTGATGACTCTTTTGACTTCAAGTAAAAATATGTTGTAATGGTCTTCAACAGTATTGCATCCAGTGAATAGAAATTGCCAATCAAGGGATGAGAGATCGTTGTGTATAAGATCATAGTTGCCTTTTTGAAGTTACAATTGGGAATTACATCATTGTGGTGATTTTTGTGTGGGCGTATGTTGAGACAAAAGTCAATCATATTGTGGTCACTGCTGGAAAAGGGTTCTTTAGTTTGTATTCCGTAAATTAAATTCAAACTATTGCAGAAGATGAGATCGAGGCAGTTGTTTAGTCTAGTGTTGTTGGTTACTAGTTGTTCCAGTCCCAGATTTGTAATAGCATTGTAGAAGGTTGTGTGTATGATTTCAGTTGTACAATCATTTAGGGTCCAGTCAATATGAGGTAGATTGAAATCACCAAGAAAGATAAAAGGGTATGAGCAACAAGGACCCCACAGTCCTCCTCTATCTCCTCCCCCTTTTCCTCTTCCTCCTCCTCTCTCCCCTCCCCCCCTTCCTTCTTTCCTTCCTTCCCTCCTCCTCCTCTTGACTCCCTTCTAGCACTGATGATGTGCCCTAATTGGGTCACGAAATGTCTGCAAGGAAACAACCCAGCTCAGAGAGCACCGGGGACCCCCAATATTTTGATTGGTTAGCAAACACTCACACCCTCGGCTACCACAGACCAACACACACACACACACACACACAATCATTCTCAGTCCTAAAACTCATCCTTTTCTGCAGGAAGCCAGCCTTACAAGCTGCCCCCGCATTTCAGGACACGAAGCTGCTGGGCTGGCCCGTGCAACTCCCTCCGTCCTGTCTGCACTGCAGGCGAGACGAGACGAGGCGGGGTGACTCAGCCCCGGGACACCCAACCACACACACCCCGTTTCCCCCCTCCTCTGCTCACTTCCTCTCTCCCTTTTCTTCTTCCTCCTCCTCCTCCTCCTCCCCCAAAGTGTTGCAGCTGCAGCCTTGAATTCAGCACTCCGTTTGCTCAACCCCAAGCAAACACGGCCCTCCGGTCAATGGCCAACCCCGGTCGGATTTGCAGAAAAGCATTAATTAATCCCCCCCCCAGAGGTCTGATTGCTAGTCTCCCAGTCCATCTTTTTCATTTCTCTTTCATGCAGGTTGTGCAAGAGCCAGGGAGGGTCTGCCGTTCCCTCCCTAAGCCATGGAGGAGGCTCTGTTTTTAATTCGCCTAGTTATTTATTGATTAGGTTTTTGCCCTTTTTCTCTTCCCCAAAATGCATTTGGCCAGCATGACGCTTCTTTTACCCCGGAATGACCTTCACCCTTCTAAGGAAGTTTCAGGGCTTCTCGGAAATTGTTGCTTCTTATATTTGTTTTTATAAAACCAGAAGCCTCAGGCAAAGCAGAGAATCTGGATATATATCCCCAAGGGAGGCCCATCTGGCTCTGAGGTCCTCTTAGGGCAGGGGCCTCCCACCTTGGCCACTTTAAGCCTGGTGGACTTCAACCCCCAGAATTCCTCAGCCAGCCGTGTCTGTTTCTTTTTCTCCTATCTCCCAAAGAGGAGAGGTTGCAGAGGAAGGGATTGCAAGAGAGTTTAAGCTGTGCTGGATGAGGAATTCTGGAAGTTGAAGTCCACAAGTCTTAAAGTGGCCAAGGTGGGAGGCCCCTGCTCAAAGGAGAAACCCCAAAGTTTATTTATAAGCAGTCCTTGACTTACAACGCCAATGGAGCCCAAGATTTCCAGGGCAAGCAAGACGGTTTTTAAGTGAAATTTGCAAGCAAGGTTTGTCCCACTTTTCTACCTTTCTCACCGCCGTTGTTAAGTGAATCACCACCGTTGTTCATTTAGTCACATGGTTGTTAAGTGAATCTGGCTTCCCCATGGACAGAAGATCGCAGACATGTCCCTAGGACACAGCAACCATCATAAATATGAGTCAAGATGATGAGGGGACTGGAGGGCAAAACATACAATGAACAGTTGCAGGAACTGGGCCTGGCTAGTCTAGGGAAGAGAAGGACCAGGGGAGACAGGAGAGCATCTTCCAATATTTGAGGGGCTGCCCCAGAGAGGAGGAAGGGGGTCAAGCTCTTTTCCAAAGCACCTGAAGGCAGGACAAGAAGCAACAGACAGAAGTTAACCAAGGAGAGAAGCAACCTAGAAATAAGGAGGAATTTTCTAATAATGAGAGCAATCAACCCATGGAATAGAAGTTGCCTTCGGAAGTTGTGGGAGCTTCATCACTAGAAGCTTTCAAGAAGACACTGGACTGCCATCTGTCTGAAATGGTGTAGGGTCTGCTTGGGCAGTGGGTTGGACTAGATGACCTATAAGATCCCTTCCAACTCTAATACAAGTTAACCAATCTGTATCAGCGTAGCTGGTCTGGAGTCCATAACTAAGAGTTGGGAAATAGGGAAGAGATTCACGCATTGTGGTCATCCTGCCCAGATCCTCCCGTGACTTCTGTCATGGGCAGAATGACCTCATGGGGCATGGGAGGCGCCAGGACTGCCTTCCACCCCTCCAGCGCCTTTGATCCTGTTGCCTTCCATTGGATCATTGACCGTCTCAACTGGGATCTCAAGCGTCCTGGCAGAAGCCAGGTGAGAACCTGGGACTTCTCCAATCGCAAAAGGAGGCGAAGGCTCTTTCTTAACTAGGATAATCTGGAGCTTCTGCATGGCCACTACCTCCACCTCCTCCCAAATGGTGCAATTTAAGATCGTGGTTATTATTAGGCTTGATTGCACAGTCAGCCAGCTGTTCAGACCGGATTTGTCATTTTTGTCCAAACATTGACGCCGTGGGAAAGACAGGTATGGCTGTCTGACAGGGTTACATGTAATATCACAGGATGTGAGCTGTTCCAGGTCAAGCTGCCTTTTGCAATTGACTGATGGTGATTTGGACAATGGCGATGGTATTATTCTTATTCTTATTGTTGTTGTTATTATTATGGTTCTATTACGGCACCTATCACTTTTGAGGCTTTCTTTTGTTTTCTTTGTTGTTCTGTTTCCATTTGTGGGTCTTTGTATATTGTGATCTTCTCCAACTCTTTCCCTTCTACTCTGAAATTTCCAGGTCCTGCCATGTCCACTATCCAGACATTTTTTTGTGTTTCTTATCAACAATTGTTACGTCTGGGGTGTTACGTGGCAGGTGCCTGTCTGAAGTCTTCATTTTTCAACAACTTTCTCTATTTTATAATCCCAGCAGTTCTCGCTTGCAGGCAAAGGGTATTTCTTGCAGATCTTCCAGTACACCATTGTTGCTACTTTGTCGTGCCATTGCTTGTAGTCAGTCTGGGTGATCTTCCTGCAGCTGCTAACCATGCTGTCCATGTTCCTTCTCCTTCTTTGCAGAGACAATATTTGCTCTCTGTTGCTGTCTTCTCAATTATGGTTTTGTATGCATTTGTTCTCAAGGCTTGGTACTATTATTATTATTATTATTATTATTATTATTATTATTATTATTATTATTATTATTATTATTATTATTATGTCTTTAGAATAGAATAGGAATTCTTTATTGACCAAGTGTGACTGGACACACAAGGAATTTGTCTTTGGTGCAAATGCTCTCAGTGTACATAAAAGAAAAGATACATTTGTCAAGAGTCAAGAATCACAAGGTCCAACACTTAATGATAGTCATAGGGTACAATAAGCAATCAAACAGTCCATATAAATCGTAAGGATACTAGCCACAAAATTGCAGTCATACAGTCACAAGTGGGAGGGGATGGGTGATAAGGAGTGATGAGAAGATTAATAGTAATAGTAATGCAAACTTTGTAAATAGTTGGACAGTGTTGATTTGTTTAGCAGAGTGATGGCATTGGGGGGGAAAACTGTCCTTGTGTCTAGTTGTTCTGGTGTGCAGGGCTCTATAGCTTCGTTTTAAGGGAGGGAGTTGAAACAGTTTATATCCGGGATGTGAGGGGTCTGTAAATATTTTCACAGCCCTCTTTTTGACTCGTGCAGTATACAGGTCCTCAATGGAAGGCAGGTGGGTAGTAATTGTTTTTTCTGCAGTCCTAATTATCCTCTGGAGTGTGTGTCTGTCCTGTTGGGTTGCAGAACCCAACCAGACAGTTATAGAGGTGCAGATGACAGACTCTGTAATTCCTCTGTAGAACTGGATCAGCAGCTCCTTGGGCAGTTTGAGCTTTCTGAGTTGGTGCAGAGAGAACATTCTTTGTTGGGCTTTTTTGATGATGTTTTTGATGTTAGGTGTCCATTTTAGGTCTTGTGATATGATGGAACCTAGACATTTGAAGGTGTGATACTGTGTTGTCTAGTATTGTAAGAAGTGGTAGTAGGGGAGGGTTTCTCCTGAAGTCTACCACCATTTCTACTTTGTCTTTATGGATACCAGGAGGAGGAGGCAGCGTACTTTCTGGCCTTTTCTTTGATATTTCCAATGGGAACACCTTGTTCTGTAGATGATGGAGAACATGCAAGGAATCCAGGCCTCTTATCACTGGTGGACATTTCCACCCTGGATAACCTCAGAAGGAATGTGGAGGAGGAGGAGGAGGAGGAGGAGGAGGAGGAGGAGGAGGAGGAGGCTATTCCTGGATCTCCTCAATCATTCTTTCTCCCTCTCTTGGTCTCTCCTTCCCCTCTTGACCCAGGAATTATCACTGCTGGGTGGAATCTTGGATGACCCGTCCAGACCTTCCTAGCGGCTATGACGGCTGGCAAGCCTTGGACCCAACTCCACAGGAAAAGAGTGAAGGTAAGCCACGGAAAGATCGTGCTTCCAGGTCTCTCCTAAAGGCTAAGGGAGGATATGGGATGGACAGACTGTTGCCTGCTCCCAAGCCCACATTTGTAAGTCCACCCTTGGAATGCTGCATTCAGCAGTGATGCAAACAAAACAAGAGATTGAGACTCTGGAAAGAGTGCAGAGTAGAGCAACCAGGATGGTCAGGGGACCGGAGGCTCAAACATACAAAGAATGGTTTCAGGAATTGAGCATGTCTCGTTTAATGAAAAAAAAGAATAGCAGAATAACAAGAGTTGGAAGGGACCTTGAAGGTCATCCAGTCCAACCCTCCACCTAAGCAGGAGACCCTACACCGTTTGTGACAGAGGGCAGTCCAGTTTCTTCTTGAAAGCCTCCAGGAATGAAGCTCCCACAACTTCCGAAGGCAACTTCTGTTCCATTTGGTTGATTGTTCTCCCTGTCAGAATGTTTCTACCTATTTCCAGGTTGAATCTCTCCTTGATCAGTTTCCATCCATTATTCCTTGTCTGACCTTCAAAGGTGCCTTGGAGAATAGCTTGACCCCCCCTCCTCTCTGGGGCAGCCCCTCAACTATTGGAAGACTGCTCTCCTGTCTCCCCTGGTCCTTCTCTTCACCAGACTAGCCAGGCCCAGTTCCTGCAACTGTTCATCGTATGTTTCATCCTCTGGTCCCCTCATCATCCTGGTTGCTCTTCTCTGCACTTTCTCCAGAGTCTCAGCATCTTTTTTATAGTGTGGTGACATGATAGCAGTGTTCCAATATCTCAAGGGATGCCACAAAGAAGGAGTCCATCTGGACTTCCGGTTTGAGCTTCTTCGGCGACAGACCGAAGCCTCATCTCTGCAAGGCTTCGATCCGTGCTCGCCGCTGGAGTGCCCCAAGCCAGCTGGTTTCGGGGCTAAGCCACCATGCAGAGGTGGTGAAGAAGGGGAAGACTGCCTGTAGGGTTGAGGAGAGCTGCATCTCTCCACCCCAGCTGGCCATTACTCCCTTTCCCGAAGGCGGTTGTAGCGGTGGTCAGAAATGGCCACCACAAAGAAGAACTCGACCGGGAAAGAATGTGCAGGAGGAAGATAAGAAAAGAAAGTTTTGGTTGACCGGGTCAAACAGCAAAAGCAACAAATAAGGTACCCTGGAATTGAAACTATTAAAAAAAAAACACCATAACATTGTTCCCTAAGAAGATTTTTAAGCTGCGAAGGAGAGAGAAAAGGGAAAAGATTTGGTTGTTTTTTTTCTCCTTTTCCTATACTGACAGCTAAGAGACTTAAGCAAGAAATTGGAAAAAAATCCACTTTGACATTAATAGGCATTTAATGCTGAAAATAAAAAGTCAAAGGGATAATAAAGATTTCTGGATAATCAAAAGCTTTTGAAAACAGGAAAGGAGAGAAAAGGATAAAAGGGCAGGATCTGGAAGGGAGGAGATGGCCTGAATTAAAAAGAACACAGCAAAATCTCAACAAGACTTCCAAAAGATACATTTTAACTGAAATATCACAACAAAAACCCCAGGAAGAGAAAGTGGAAAAAGAAATAAGAAGAAATAACTCGGGACTATTTGGATTACTTGATGATTTCTGGATTTTTGGTTATTGTATTTGACTGACTAAAATCAATCGGGTGGTTGTTTAAAACTGTTTAAAATGGCTCCACTTTTAGAAGAACTGAAAATGGAACTTAAAAAGTACAAAGAAGATGCACAAGAAGGGAGCGGTTCTTTTGGCTTCGCATTTCAGTTTTTAGAAATGGAGATTTGGAATTATGAGAGACAACAAGAAATGCCTGCAGAACAAGAAGATTGCGACAAAGAAGAAGCCATCTTTAATGAACAAGTAATCTTAGGTGGGGGAAAAAGGAAAAGGGGAAAAGAGATGGAAAGTTTAAGATTGGGAAAAACAACTCCCCCAAAAATAGAGTGAAAAACAAGTATAAAATCAGAAAGCAACAGAAGAGGGAAATGCAGAAGAGAGAATTAGAAGTAGAGAGACAAGGGGGTAAAAAGGGGAGGGAGAAGATGAGAGGGAAGAAAGGAAAAGAAGTTATAAAGGACAGAAACAAAATATAGAGAAACAGGGCCTATTTAGAGATAATGGGTGAAAACTTAATGGAAAAAGGGATTCTGCAAAGGTACATAAGATATTATTGTTATATTAGAAATAGAAATAACTTTAGAAAATATGAAACAATGTATGATTAAAATGTGAAAAGATAATATGAAATTGAAACAGAATGGACAAAAGTATAAATATAATTATTTGAATTGAGATGAGATAATCAAAATAAAATTGAGAAAATTAAAAGAGGGGAAAAACTATATAGAAAATGTAGAATAGTATAAGATATGGAATAGAACACAAAAAGGAGCATGAAATTGAGTTTTGTGTCTGTATAAAGAAGTTCAACCCGGCCGGGACCATGCTATTTTCAAAAAAGATGTTTTACTTGTATTTTGTATGTGTGAAAACCCAAATAAAACTTTATTTAAAAAAAAGAAGAAGAAGAAGGGGTCCATCTATTCTCCAAAGCCCCTGAAGGCAGGGCAAGAAACAAGGGATGGAAACTGATCAAGGAGAGAAGCAACCTGGAATTAAGGAGAAACTTCCTAACAGTGAGGACAATTAACCAGTGGAACTGCTTGCTGTCAATTCATAAAATATTTCTATGGTCTTTTTAGAGTTGCCAAGAGAAAGGGAGGGAGGGGGAGCAGTGCAGCAGCTTGCAAACCGAAAGTGCATTCCATAAATGTTATCAAAGATAGTAACTAGGTGACTGAAGTTTCTGCTGTGCAAAATTCTAACCGGAGAGCATGATTGAGGACTCTGGGCTATGGAGGTGTCCCATTGGAGAATATGAATTAGGATACACCCAGGGGGGTAGAGGGGGAAACCAGAGTCAAGGGTGACAGTGAATGATGTGTCTCAGAGTCGGCTAAACCCAGGCAGTTCCGGACATATTAACTCCCAATAAATCCTCTCGAAGTTTTGGAAGTTTGGCTCGAGACTCATGATTTCATTGCGGGTAACGGCTGGAACCCTGACACTTGCCTCCAGAAATTGTGGCCGCTCCATCACTGGAGGCTTTTAAGGAGAGACTGGGCGGCCATTTGTCCAGAATGGGATAGGGTCTCCTGCTCCAGGAGGGGGTTGGAATAGCAGACCTCCAAGTTCCCTTTCAACTCTGTCCTGCTATGTTCTATGCGCTCCTTTCTCAGGAGTCTACTGCTGCGGGCCAATTCCAGTGAAAGCTGTCAAGGATGGACAGCTGGATTTCAAGTACGATGCGAAGTTTGTGTTTGCCGAGGTGAACGCCGATGTTGCCTTCCTGATGCTCCAGAGCGACATGTCCCGGAAGAAGACCCTGCACCCCAACCTGGTGGGCAAGAAGATCAGCACCAAGAGTGTGGGGAAGGACACCAAAGAGGACATCACGCACACCTACAAGCATCGCGAAGGTACTCGGAGGGGCCATGGGGAAAATCGGGTGGGCACCCTTGAGCTCATCCCGGCAGGAAAGGCCACCGTAGTTGAGCCTGGAATTACGTCATAACTCACGCCGATCCTGAAGTGGGCTCCCCACATCCACAGGAACGAATTTATGACCTTTGTAAGTCAAGGACTACCTGGATATAATTTTGAGCAAGGGAACATCAGCAAGAAAACAACCTCTTTAGAAGTCAGTTGGGTTTGGGCAGCGTTCCTCTGACGCAGGTGGAGGGAGAGGAGCTGCCCTCTGGGTACCCCAGGGGTGGGCTGCAACCGCTTCGCCCTGCTTCAAGCAAAGAAGTAGGTCATTTTATGGTCGGTTCGACAAATGGGCAAATCCCAACCCTCTGGCTGGCCCTGCACGCCACACCCCACCCTGTTCCATCCCTCCCAGGAGTCTCCATGCGGCCTGTTTTGGATGCCAGGTAAGTGCAGGGCCCACAGGAAGACGAAAAAGGGGTTCCAGGAGGCCAGAGATGGGCCCGTTTCTGCCCTCCTGGACGCTTGAGGAAAGCCTCGGAGCGCAGGGAAGGTGAAAATGCCCCCCCATCATAGTGCAGGAGTCCGATTAGGCCCCACCCACCACGGCCACGCCCACCCAGCAACCCAGCAGAGAACCAGTTGCTAAAATTTTCGAAGGCCACCTGTGGTGGGATTCCAAAACTTTTACCACTGGTTCAGTGAGGGGGGCGGCTTGGTGGGCGTCCTTTGTGCGTGTGCACACACTTTGCCTGTGCCAAACGCACACTTTGCTCGGGGCAGAGGTGTTCCAACTCCCCTCCTGCAAGCCTGCCCTCTCCCAGTCACTTCAGCAGCTGCCGCGCGGCACTCGGCTGTGCCGCGGAAATGCAGCTACGCTTCAAAAAGCAGCGAATAAAGGTGAGCCTGGGTGGGCAGGTGGGCCAAACACCAGAGTGGCAGAGAGAACTCTTTCGGTTTCCACTGCTCATCGCCGCTACCAGCCGAACCGGTAGCATCCCCCACCGCTGAAGCCCACCCCTGAGGGAACCCCCAAAAAAGGACATTTCCCAAGTTTCCTTGCTCCTGTTTTGACTGCAGATTCGGAGGAGGAGAAAGCCTCTTTCGAGAAGGCGAAGCATGAGAAGATCCAGACCCCACAAGAGGAAGGTTTGTCCCTCAGGATCAAGGCTTCTGAGGGGATGAACAACGGGTGCGACTTCGACATCTTTGTGGTCGTCAACAACAACACCCCCGAGGAGCGGCTCTGCCGGCTGAAGATTTCGGCCGCGACTGCCAGCTACAATGGGGAATTGGGCCCCGAATGCGGCTACAAGGACCTGTTGAATGTCAACCTGCAGCCCAATGCAGGTAGCGTCAGAAGGATCATACGAGGTTCCAACTCCAGCTGGGGATGGCGCAGGAATAAATCCAATTGAAATCCAGACAGCTTTTAGGAAAGGAGGAATATTTCTTCCCAGGGGTGGTATTCAACCGGTTCGGATGTACCGGTAGCGGAAAATTTGAGGGGTGAGCTAAAAAAACACCATCTCAGCTCACCAGCGCCGACACAGAGGGCGTTTTTTGAGCACTGCAAGCACCTGCAAAGAGTGCATTAGGTGCACATGCAGAGTGCTCTTTCATAGAAGCAGCAGGAACCAAGTTTGAATCCCACCACTATTTATTCCCCAAAGCAAAGAGATTTGCCCAGGGGGGGTCAGCTGAAAAAAAAAGGGGTTACAGAGAGATGGTTGCATAGGGGAGCTTGTCCTTTGGGTGGGTCTTGAGGTGGAGTGGAATTGGGTACTTCACGTGCCGGTTCTGGGGTGACCCTTGAGGGCTGTGGAAGTAGGTACATGTTGAGCCAGAGAAGGGTTTAATTAAGTGAAGAGAAATGGATCCAGTCTCTTTGTTTCAACTGTGAGTATTATAATTATGTTTACCCTGTGCTAATTGACTTTCGTGTGTTTGCTTATGTGGGTTTATAATTTGAAATCAGGGTTTAGTTCTCATGTTTCAGTCAGTTTAAAGGATTTTGGAGGCTCTTAATCAGTAACTTTGGGTTAGTTGACGCCAGGATTTCCACGTACGGTATCTCTAACACAATTACATACATTCATACCCTCTTCCCACAGGAGGGACTTGAATAGATGACCGTCGGGCTTGTTCGTCCATCATCCTCAGGATGGGGTGGGGTGGACAGGAGAGGCAAAGGAGAGAGATGTGGCTCAGGGTGTCCATGGGGCTGACGGTGAATTTGGCTCCGACATCTGAGCGAGCTTCGCTTTGTGTGCCAAATGGGTGGCGTGTTAGCACAGTTGTGCAGGCACCTGACAAGTAAGGGTCAAACCTTGGCCACTTTAAGACTTGTGGACTTCAACTCCCACAGATCCTCAGCCAGCAAAGCCTTCCAGAAATTCTCTGGCCTTTGGGGACTTAGCTTGTTCTAGGTTGCTCGCAGTTTGTGTCCCTGGGTTCAGCGGTGGGATTCTACCACTTTGGCCTGGTTCGAGCGAACCACTTCCCTCTGATTATCAAACTGCTGAGCCCGCCCGCCCACCAGGATCTAGTTGGTGCTTTATATCCACATTTTCCAGCACAGCTGATTCACACAATACCACGTGTCATCTGTTTAACACACAGCAGAAGGTGAGCTTGAAAGCATTGCGTGCGTACAAAGCGCACGCTCACCGAACCAGTTGCTCTACCGGTTGGATCCCACCCTTGCCTGGGTTGTGCAATTAAGCAGTTGTCGTTGTGCCTTTGGAAACCTGTTTACAGATGCACTGCAATAAGTCTTTTGTCTATGCCTGGACTTCTGCATCGGGAAGTTGTTTCCTGCTGCAAAATTATTGCAGGGCCATCCCTTGGAGACTGGGGAAAAGACAGGATTGAGATGGATGGGTGGAGTAATGGATTGGTCAGCGTCAGCACCTGCCCCCAACCCTTCCCAAAAATGTAGAATTGCAGAATAACAAGATTGGAAGGGACCTTGGAAGTCATCTAGCCCAACCCTCTTCCCAAGGCAGAAAAGCCAACACCATTCCAGACTAATGGCTGTCCAGTCTCTTCTTCCAAGTCTCCAGTGATGCAAGACCCACAACTTCTAGTGGCAAGCAGTTCCACTGGTCAATTGTCCTCCCTGTTGGGAAGTTTCTCCTTAATTTCAGGTTGCTTCTCCCCTTGATCAGTTTCCACCTGTTGCTTATCTTATTCCAGTTGGAGAATAGGTTAACCCCCTCCCTCTTCTTTGTGGCAGCCCCTCAAATATGGGGACGCTGTTATCATGTTCCCCAATTTTTAAGAAAATTTATATGGCTGCCCAAGTCACCCTGAGTGACTCCAGGCAGCTTACGAAGATAAAAAACCAAATATAAAAATAGAAATCATTAAACGTCCGCTCTCCTGCTGACAACAGTCAGTCAAAAGAGCCACTTGATGGGCTCCAACCCATCCTGGGGTTGCCAGGCATGCTGGCCCAACCAGGCCTTCAGGGCGTGGCAAAAGAGTGCCAACATGGGGCCCAATCTTGCTCCCTTCCTCCCTCCCTTACTTCGACAGGATAACACAGTTGGAAGGGACCTTGGAGGTCTTCTAGTCCAGCCCCCTGCTCAGGCAGGAGACACTATTTCATTTCAGATAAATGGCTGTCCCGTCTCTTCTTAAAAACCTCCAATGTCGGAGTGTTCACAACCTCTGAAGGCAAGTCGTTCCACCGGTTCCTTGTTCTCACGACCAGGAAATTCCTCCTGAGTTGCTTCTCTCCTTGCTCAGATTCTATCTTTTGCTTCTTGTCCTGCCTTCTTTGATGCTTTGGAGAATAGGTGGACTGACTCCTCTCTGGGGCAGCCCCTCCAATATTGGAAGGCTGCTCTCCTGTCTCCCCTGGTCCTTCTCGTCTCCAGACTAGCCAGGCCCAGTTCCTGCAACCGTTCTTTGTGTGTTTTAGCCTCCAAGTCCCCTAATCCTCCTGGTTGCTCTTCTCTGCACTATTTCCAGAGTCTCAACATTTTTTTTTACATGGTGGAGACTTTCATTTCTCTCTCTCTCTCTCTCTCTCTCTCTCTCTCTCTCTCTCTCTCTCTCTCGGAGGGAGGGAGAGACACACACAGAGAGAGAGAGGGAGTGGGAGAGACAGACAGAGAGACAGACAGAGAGACAGAGGGAGAGGGGGAGAGGGGAGGGGGAGAGGGGGAAGAAAGACAGACAGAGACAGAGTTAGAGACGGGGAGAGGGGAAAGAGAGGCAGACAGACACACACAGAGAGATATAGAGAGAGAGAGAGATGGAGAGGGGGAGAGAAACAGAGAGAGACAGAGGCAGAGAGACAGAGTGGGGAGAGAGGGGAAAGAGAGAGAGAGAGACACACACAGAGAGAGAGAGACAGAGACAGAGACAGAGAGGGGGAGAGGGGGGAGAGAGGCAGAGAGAGACAGAGACAGAGAGACAGACAGAGAGACAGACAGAGAGAGAGAGAGAGACACACACAGAGAGAGAGAGAGAGAGAGAGATGGAGAGGGGGGGGAGAGAGAGAGACACACACACACACACACACACACAGAGAGAGAGAGAGAGAGAGAGACAGACAGACAGACAGACAGAGAGAGAGAGAGAGAGACAGAGAACAAGACAGATATGCACACAGAGAGAGACAGAGGGGGGAGAGAGGGGAAAGAGAGAGAGACACACACACACACACAGAGAGAGAGAGACAGAGACAGAGAGGGGGAGAGGGGGGAGAGAGGCAGAGAGAGACAGAGGCAGAGAGAGACAGAGACAGACAGACAGACAGACAGACAGACAGACAGACAGACAGAGAGAGACAGAGAACAAGACAGATATGCACACAGAGAGAGACAGAGGGGGGAGAGAGGGGAATGAGAGAGAGAGAGACACACACACACAGAGAGAGAGACAGACAGAGACAGAGACAGAGAGACAGAGAACAAGACAGAGAGATATGCACAGAGAGAGAGAGACAGAGAGGGGAAAGGGGGGAGATATCTTCTCAGCTCTCCGTATTACAGGAATTTGTGCTCAGCTCCTGGGGAGCAACAGAGATGGAAGGACGTGCAATATACATCTTCTTAGGATGCTCCAATAGTCCTTCCTCTGGATAAAGCTTGCAGCTGAAGTTCAGATTCTGCAGAAAACTTTTGGAATCAAAAGCTGGAAGAACCAAGAGGGAGGCTCTGGGCCAGGCTGACCCTCCTCTCTCTCTTTCTCTCTCTCTCTCTTTCTGTCTTTCTCTCCAGGAAAGTATGACGTGGTTTTTTCCATAGCTGGGAAGGGCTGCAAACACCCCCCCCCCCAAGGGGAGCTCAGATCTTCCTGCGTGCAGCTATTTTGGGATTTAGGTAGAGCAGGAAAACTGCTCTGACTTCAGATTGACCTCCATGAATTAAATGCATTGCATTTAAAACTCCTTTGCAGCTGCTTTGACGGAGTAAATGTCTTAAGAAGGTGTGAGGTGCAGGAAGAAACCCAAGGGAGGATTTTCTGATGGAAATCCGTGGGGTTTTGCCAGGGATTCCTGGACCTTCTTCCTCCCTACATCTTTCACGATCCTTGCCTTCTCTTTTCATTATCTCAGTTGTATTAGGCAGCATCCAGAGTCAGTTTAGTGTCCGGCAGCAGCGGTGGGTTTCTACCTGGTCACACCGGTTCTATAGAACCGGTTGTGATGATTCTGCACAGTTCAGAGAGCCGGCAAATTGCACCACTGGCTGGCCCCACCCCGCCTACCCCTTACCTGGCATGCACACCATCCAACTTGCCTGCATTGTGCCTTCAGCTAATTTTTGATAAGTTGCTATTTTTCCCTTTTTTTCCGACCATCAGCTGTTCCAACGATCAGCTGTGCCAGGAGATTTAGATTAGCTAGACAGCAGGAAACCATCAAGATTTCTTGCTTTCTAACTAATCTAAAAGCAGAGCTGAACCTTCCTAGCTTCTATTTTTCAGTGCAGACTCAGGCAGCAGATAGCAGAATGGTAGATCTCTGAGTGAATCTGTGATTCTGTGAGCAACTCAATCTGCCTGCCTGCTTTGCCTGAATTTGGGTAAAAGTTGCTCTTTTTTAAAATAAAACAATAAATATTTACATAAATGTTTACAATATTTACATGCCCAGCCCATGCCCAGCCATGCCCAGCCAGTCACATGACCACCAAGCCACACCCAGTCAGCAAGCCAAGCCCATTCAGTCACATGATCATCAAGCCACACCCACAAATTAGGTCACATCCACAGAACCGGTTGTTAAGAAATTTGAATCCCACCCCTGTGCGGCGGTGCCAAAACTGAATAAATTGAATTGAATGGCTGTGGTGGAAAAAAATGTTTTTAACTGAATCACTGCAGTTGTTCACTGAGTAACATGGCTGTTAAGTGAATCTGGCTTCCGTAATGGAACTTGGCTGGTCGCAAAAGGGGATCATGTAACTCCCGGGGGATGCTGGAACTGTCGTAAAAACGAGTCAGTTACGAATTTTGACAACATGACCACAAGGGGTGCCTCAATGGTCATAAGTATAAAAAATGGTTCTGAGTCACTTTTATTCAGTGATATTGTAACTTCAAATGGTCACTAAAGGAACTGTTGTAAGTTGAGGACTACCTGTAATTTAAAAAAAAGTCTTCCAATTAAAGGTAATTCTTGATTTATCACCATGTCAACTCATAAAACATTCCTTGGACTGTTTTAGTAGTTGCCATAAAAAAAGAGGGGAGGCGGGAAGGAAATCTGGAAGAGCCGTGCAGCAGTTTGGAAGCGAAAGTACATTGCAACTCTTTATCTTTAAAAGATTGCAACTAAACTACCAGAGCTTTTGCCCAGGAGTATATTTAATTGGAGAATGTGAATGATGACATCCAGCCCGGAGAATCCGGTTTATGACACACCCAGGGGGGAGGGAAGGGGAAACAGGGTCCCAGGGGACTGGAAATGAGGTAGGCCAGAGTTGGCTTCATACAGGGCAGGGCCAATATGTCGCCTCTAATGAATCCTTTGAAGTTTTTTGATGTTTGGCTCGAGAAACATGATTTCATTAGGGCGATTTCTGGAATCCTAATTAAGAAGGATGGCTCTTAAGTAAGCCATGCCTGATTTTATAACCGTTTTGCCACAGTTGTTAAAACAAATCACTGCCGTTCAGTGGTGGGATTCTATCAGTTTACCTACCGGTTTGGTGATTGCACACTTCACACGTGCGCATGTGTGTGAACCCTAATGTGCAACGTGCACACCTAATGCATGCACAGTTTTCCAAACACCAGCTGAGACTGTATGGCGCCAATCAGTTGAGAGGATAAAAAACAGAAAAGCGCAGGGGTGCGTGGAAGGACAGTTCGGGTGAACCGGGCCAAACCGGCAGCTGACTGCTGCAATTGTTAAGGGAATAATGCGGTATGTTAAGCAGATCCGGCTTCCCCGTTTATTTTGCTTTTGGCAAGATGGCTGGAGAGGTCACAAACATGGCTCACGTCATCCTGGGATGCTACCACCACGATTGTGCATACACACTGCTTGTCAAGCGCCCAGGTTTTGATTGTGTGACTATGGGGACGTTGCGATGGTTGTAAGTGCCAAGGGCCTGTCGTAATTCACTTTTTTTTTAGTGCCATTGTAACTGTGAATGGATATTAAATGAAAGGTTGTATGTTGTAAATTATCTGTACGTTGTTTTAAGAAATTAATTGTGGGAGCGCCTAGAGTCGCTTTATATGGGAGACATATAAATTTAATAATAAAACATAAAAGAGACACAGATCAAACCATTAAAAAATAATAATAGTATATAATTCTCAAAGTTCCCAAGTTTGAAGATGCTGGCTGGGGAATTCTGGGAGTTGAGGTCCACAAGTCTTAAAGTTACCAAGGTTGAAGGTGCTGGCTGGGTGTTCTGACCAAGGCTTATTAAGATACTAGCAAACACACGTTAGTCCCCAAACCCTTTTTTCTTTATTTCAACAGCTGGGAATTTCACAGCCCGTA